>NC_057724.1:69869955-69873614 GCF_004010195.1 Chiloscyllium plagiosum
GCCTTGACCTGCAGGCCCCTGCTGCCAGGAATAGTCACCCCTCTCCGGCTCGCATCCTTCCTGATAGGCTCGGCAAATGGCTCGATGCAACACACAAACAAGGCAGGAGAGAGAGGGCAGCCCTGCCTGACTCCAGATCTGACTGGGAAGCTATCTGATTCCCACCCATTGATTGAGACTGCACTGACAATGTTGGTGTAGAGCAGTCTGATCCAATTAGCGATTCCCTCCCCGAAGCCCATTTTGGAGAGGATATCCCTCATATATGTGTGCTATATCCTGTCAAAGGCTTTCTCCTGGTCCAGGCTGATGAGGCAGGTGTCCACCCCCCTGTCCTGCACGTAGTCGAATGTATCTCTGAGGAGTGCGAGACTCTCAGCGATCTTCCTGCCCGGTACAGCACAGGTTTGGTCAAGGTGAATCACCGATCCCAGAGCAAACCTGACCCGATTGGCGATGACCTTTGACAAGATTTTGTAATCTGTGTTTAACAGTGAGATTGGTCTCCAATTTCTAATTTCCTCCCTCTCCCCCTTCTGCTTGTAGATGAGGGTGATGATGCCTCTCTTCATGGATTCACTCATGGTACCTGCCCGAAGCATACTGACATACACCTCCAGCAGGTCCTGGCCAATCAAGTCCCAAAGAGCGGAATAGAGCTCGACCGGTAAGCCGTCACTTCCGGGAGTTTTATTCTTTTCGAAGGACTCGAGGGCCTTGGTCAGCTCATCCAAAGATAGCAGCTGGTCCAGCCTCTCCCGTGTTCCGTCGTCTAGGACCTCCGTGATAGAGGACAGGAACAACTGGAAGGCCGTGCTGTCGGTCGGCTTCGAGTCATACAGACTGGCATAGAAGGATTTACTGATCCTCATGACGTAAGCCTAAGACGACATTATCGAGCACAGAGCTCTCTTTGTGCGCCTTCTGGAAGAAGAAACGTGAGCACGTCTCGTCCTGCTCCACGGAGCGGACTCTGGACCGGAAGATTATCTTGGAGGCCTCCGAGGCAAAGAGCGAGGCTTGCTAGCCCTTCACCTCCTGGAGGTCCTCCATGACATCCACCCCCATCGTCTGCAGCAGGAGCAGGTTCTGCATACTTTCCTGGAGCTGGGACAGTTTTCCCCGCCTCTCTCTCGCCTCCTGAACACCTTTGAGGACGAAGAACTTCTTGATGTTCCCTTTTACTGTTTTCCACCAGTCCGCTGGGGTCTCAAAGAGGGGCTTCATGGTTCTCAAACATAGTCCCTCTTGAGCTCCTCAATGTTTCCCGGGGTCAACAGCTTTGTGTTCAGCTTCCACGTTCCCTTACCAGCCCACTGCTCGTCCTGTAGGTGACATTCGGCCAGCAGGAGGCAGTGGTCAGAGAAGAACACCAGCTTGACGTCGGTGGATCTGACCGAGAGCATTCGGGACAGAAACCGGTAATCTATCCTTGAGCGGATAGACCTGTCTGCCCGTGACCAGGTGTATCTACGCTGCACTCCGTCTGCAGGAGTGCTGAAGACGTCATGCAGCTTGGCATCTTTTACCGTGTCCATCAGGGCTCTGGATGTGGTGTCCAGTTTACTGTCCCCCCCCCACCGGATCATCCATCTGCATCAATGATACAGTTGAAGTCTCCGGCCAGAATGACCGGCCTGGACGTAGCCAGCAACAGTGGAAGCTGCTGCAGGACGGCCAACCATTCACTCTTACCCACTGGGGCGTACACATTAATCAGTCTCAGGGGAGCATTCCTGTACATGATGTCAGCGACGAAGAGGCGCCCGTCCACCACCTCCTTAACCTCGGAGATGGTGAAGTTGCCTCCTCTCAACAGGATACCCAGGCCGGAGGCGCGGCTATCGTTGCCCCCCGACCAAACTGACGGCCCAGGGGCCCATAAGCTCGACCATCTCCTGTAGCTGCTGAGGTGCGGTATCCCACACTCCTGCAGGAACAGGACGTCGGCTTTAACGTTGGCCAGGAAGGCCATTGTAGAAACACATCGCGTAGATGATTTGATGCTACGCACATTGATGCTGGCAACTCTTATCCCCATTTTAACAGTTTACAAGGTTAACACTGCCCATTTGCTGCTGGTCTTGCCCCTTTATCGTTGCCCCCCGACCACACTGACGGCCCATGGGCCCACAAGCTCGACCATCTCCTGTAACTACTGAGGTGCGGTACCCCACACTCCTGCAGAAACAGGACGTTGGCTTTCACGTTGGCCAGGAAGGCCAGTGTTGAAACACATCACGCAGCAGATTTTATGCTGCGCACATTAATAGTTGCAATTTTTAACTCCATTTTTTTCACAAGTTGTGAGGTTACCCGTGTCCGATTGTCGCTGGTCCTGCCCCTCTGGGGTAGCTGTCTGCATCCCCGTGCAGAACACGAACTGCTGGACCCTTGCAGGGCTGAGGTAGCTGCCAGCTCCTCACTCAGCCCATTTGCCCGCTTCGGTGTCATCGGGCCGTGACCAGGGTCCACGCTGTCTTGTTTCTATATCTGGCTTTCACCTGGTGGGGGGTGGTAGTTTCCCATTTCCTCAGGAGGTTCGGCCCTTGGTTGGCAGGTGCTGCCCTCCTTTCTCCTCGCAACGCTCTGCCTCTTCTTTTGGTGACAGCCCTCCTTACGCCCGTCCTCACCCTCCGAAGACTGTCCGTGTCTTCCCCATGCAGCTGCCTTTTCCCCTTTTTCTGGGAGGTCTTGGCGGCCGGGTGGGTTTTCCTCCTCTTGTTTTGCACCACGGTCCATTCCTCTGCCTCCTCCTTTCCCTTCTCCACCTCCTCCTCCTCCGCCTGTCCTGTCGGAGCTTCGCTCGGCAGCTCTCCCTCTCCGGTAGCTGTCATCTGCTCTGCTCCGGCCTGTCCTTCCTTTTGCGTGCCCCCAGACACCATTCCCTTGCTGGTTTGCGGTGCCTTGCCGTCCTTTTGTGGCCCACCTCCGGCCATCTGAGCGTAGGTGGTGGCCCCTCGTCTTGGGCAGGCCCTGTACACGTGGCCCGCCTCCCCGCACAGATTGCAATTCTTTTCCTCCTTGCATTCTTTGGTCGGGTGGCCCTCCTTATTGCAGTTCCGACAGATCGTGACCTTGCAGTCCGCCGCCATGTGGCCTGACCTCCCACAGGTTCGGCACACTTTCGGCTGCCCTGCATAAGTCAGATACCCTCTGCTCCCTCCGACAGCAAAGCTGGAGGGTGGGTGGAGGATATTCCCGCTGGCATCAACCCTCAGGGTTACCTTGACCTGTCGTTTGCTGGTCCAGATCCCGAAAGGGTCAACCACATCAGTGCTTTGTCCCTCTACCTGCACATATCTTCCCAGGAACGTCAGGACATCGGTTGCTGGCACGTAGGGGTTGTACATGTGGATGGTAACAACCCGACTCCTCTGTGCAGGAAGCACACACAACGGGACCACCAACAAGATGGAGAACAGCGGCTCCCCTTCCTTTTCCTTGAAGACCTTCAGGAGCTGTTCGCACTGCTTCACGCTCCTGAAGGTGACGTCAAAGTAGCCGCCCCAGGGAAATCCTGCAGGCAGTACACATTTTTTTTATTTCAAAACTATACTTTATTCAGAAAATACTTTGATGATATGTACAACTGGACATACCATACATATGTAAACATTCCTTTTGTTTGCATACCGAAAACAGAGTAATCATTCCTA
>NC_057724.1:69873671-69886915 GCF_004010195.1 Chiloscyllium plagiosum
AGGCAGTACACGTCCGCTGCTTCAAACCCACAGCACTCCAGCAAAACCTTCTTAACAAACACCGTCCCATCGATCAGTGTGTGCTCCTCCACCTTCTTCACAGTCACCCTGACTGTGTTGCGAATGCCCTGGCCAAGGCTGCGAGCGGCTGCTGAGGCCATAGCTCTGAGGTTGACTGGTACCTGATTTGGCGTTAGGCTGAAGTCAGCATAAAGATCCACCAAGAGCAGGTCAGCACAACCAAATGATCCTCCAACGTCCAATCACGATCCAGCGATGGTCTCCAGCAACTTCGACGACTCGCAGCACGATCCCCGCGGTTTCTCCCCCGCCAGCACACGTCCGCTGCGTCGAACCAACAGCACTCGAGCAGAATCTCTTCCTCTGGTCCTCAGGAACTACACGTATTCCGAACCAAAAGGCCGAGAAGTAGACTTTTTTTTTATATTTCAAAAATATACTTTATTCATAAAATAATTTGATGGTCTGTACAGTTGGTCATGCCATACATATGTAAACATGTACATACAGAGATCAGAATTTATCATTTTTATACAGGTCTGTACATTTTTCAATCATATGCCCATATGATTAGCTGAGGCGTCAGCAGAGCCCAAATGACTGCATGGGCCCCCTGTTCTTCGTTAAGCAGGCAGACTTTACACAGTGGTCTTTCCCCACCGCGCCTTGGCGGCAGCTGTCCCAAGCTTCAGCGCAACCCTCAACACGTAGTCCTGGACCGTGGAATGTGCCAGTCTGCAGCACTCAGTCGGGGTCAACTCCTTCAGCTGGAAGATCAGCAGGTTCCGGACCACCCAGAGAACGTCCTTCACCGAGTTGATGATCCTCCAGGCACAGTTGATGTTCGTCTCGGTGTGCGTCCGGGGAACAGACCGTATAGCACGGAGTCCCGCGTCACGGCGCTGCTCGGGACGAACCTCGACAAACACCACTGCATTCCTCTCCAGACTTCCTCTGCTTTTTTCAACACAAACGCACAAAAGCACTTTGTGCTCACTGCAACCAAATGAAGTCTTCTATCAGTCAGGCGGGGCCCTGCGACGTCACCTCACGCTCGTGGTGGCTGCGCCAAGGTTGAAGTCATTTCGACCTCCAATCAGCAATTCCCATCTCCTCAGCACGTCTTTCCTCGTCCATGTGGCCTACCGCCTCGCCTGAGTCCACCAGCTGCCGCTGCTGCTCCTCCGACAGGTTGGTTGTTTCATCGAGACTGGCATCAGCAATGTTTGGTCTCAGCCGTCCGACAGATGAGAGGATTTCCTGCACATCCCGGAGCGTGAGTGCTCAGGATCCACTGCGGAAGTAGTGAAAGCAGGGCCTGCTGGTCAATGGGGGGATTAGCTCAAATGGTAGAGCGCTTGCTTCGCATGCGAGAGGTAGCGGGATCGATGCCCGCATCCTCCACTTACTTTTAAAACGGCAAGTGCAACCTCTCACTCGGCTGGTCTGCAGCAATCAGATAGCTTCCCAGTCAGATCTGGAGTCAAGCAGGGCTGCCCTCTCTCTCCTGCCTTGTTTGTGTGCTGCATGGAGCCGTTTGCCGAGTCCATCAGGAAGGATGCGAGCCTGAGAGGGGTGACTATTCCTGGCAGCGGGGGCCTGCAGGTCAAGGCCTCCCTGTACATGGATGACGTCACCGTTTTCTGCTCGGATCCACCGTCCGTGCGCAGACTCATGTGCATATGTGACCAGTTTGAGCGGGCCTCGGGGGCCAAGGCAAACCGAGGCAAGAGCGAGGCCATGCTCTTCTGGAACTGAGCCGACCAATCCTCGATCCCCTTCACCGTCAGGACCGACCACCTGAAGGTGCTGGGTATTTGGTTCAGGGGGGCTGGGCGTGCGCCAAGTCTTGGGAGGAGCGTATCAGCAAAGTGTGGCAGAAACTGGGCAGATGGAAGCTACGGTTGTTAAGTCATGAACTATTATGAATTGACATTAGAGTATTAATTCCACAGTATGTAAGAAAACCTGCATTTTTCAGTTCACTTTCCCATACAGACTACATGAGACACTCCTATTAACATCCAGGGATGTTACTAAATAGCAATTCCCTGACTATCATAGAATGACTATAAACTATGAGACCAAGGCTGTAAAAATGCAGTACAAATGCAGGATGTTCTGTTCAGTGTGGAAAGAACTGCGTCCTTTTACAATCAAAAAAATGCAGATTTCAAAGCACATTTCTTGAGTATTAATTTGTTGATGCCAATTTCCCTCTCCCTAATTTGTGCAAACTGTGACAAACGTATTCCTTTCTATAAACCAGTTTATCAGGATTCAGTGTTTTATCCTGCAATCTTCAAACAGATTAAAGTAATCACATCCATGCAGAAGATATTGCTGATGCAGGAGGCACCTCAATATAGAGGGAAATTTCATGATGCCTTTGAGTTGTATACAGATTTTGTGTGAGAAACGAGGTCAATTGACCATAGACGTTTCTCAGAAATAACCGCCCACAACTGGTGAATCTTCAAATTTCCCTACTGCTGTTTGATTTTTAACAGCTCACTTAAATTCCGGTTTGCACTTGAGATCTGGTTGGAAAAAGATACTGTTAGAACAACATGCAATAAAAAGAACAATATATAATGTGAAGAATGAGGAGAGGCAATGGTAGGTAAGTTGGACTCTTTTATAGGAGGCACAGGAATATGGAAATCTGGGGGTGTATGTGCTCCTGAATTGGGAAGTAAGAAATCTGCTCAAAGGATATACACCGTTCTGGGCTTTAGAAATAGAGGCACATACAAATTAAATAGAGAAGTAATGCTCAACAATTACAAACAACTCTTTCGGCTTAGAGTTGGAGATCCTTGCATTGACACTTTTGAAAGTGTTGGAGGGGGTGCTTTGAAGATTTGATGGAATGGTATCAGGGATGTGCGACATCTAGTATTGAGAGATGGGAGAGGCTGAAGTTCTTAATGCAGACTTGGTGACCGGGAAATTCTTAGGTGTTTTAATAAATTGTAAAGGATTTTATGAACATCAACACCCATGGAGTGTTGCAGAACAAAAAGACCTTGGATTGCAGGCTCATAGTTCCTTGAAAGTGGAGTCACAGGTAGACAGGGGAGTGAAGGAGGTATTTGGTATGCTTGCCTTCATTGGTCAGTGCATTGAGTAAAGGAGTTGGGAGGTCATGTTGTAGCTGTACAGCTCATTGGTTAGACCACTTTTAGAATACTGCATTTAAATCTGGTCTCGCTGCTTCAGTTGTGAAATGTGAGAGGGTTCAGAAAAAATATACAAGGATGTTGCCAGGGTTAGAGAGTTTGAGCTACAGGCCGAGGCTATTTTCTCTGGAGCATTGGAGGCTGAGGGGTGACCTTATCGAGGCTGATAAAATCATGAGGGGCATGGATAGAGTGAATAGTCAAGGTCTTTTCCCCAGGGTAGGGGAGCGCAAAACAAGAGGGCATAGGTTTAAGGTCAGAGGGGAAAGGTTTCAAAGGGACCTAAAGGGCAACTTTTCACACAGAAGGTGGTGTCTGCGTGGAAGTGATGGAGGCTGGTACAATTACAACTTTTAAAAGGCATCTGGATGGGTACATACACAGGAAGGGTTTAGAAGGATATGGGTCAAATGTTGGAAAATGGAACTAGATTAATTTAGGATATCTCGTCGTCATGGATGAGTTGGACCAAGGGGTCAGTTTCCATGCTGTACATCTCTATGACTCTATGATAGGGAGGAATTGCTTCCCATTAGCAGAGGGCCAGCAATGAGAGGACACTGATTTGAGATAATTGGCAAGGGGAACAAAATAGGTGAATTCATTTTTACATTGAGTAACCACAAACCTTGGGAAAATCACCATAGTCTCAGAGGACCATACGAGTACCCTCTCAATTTAGAGAGATGACTGTTTGAGTTTAACCTGAGAGCCACTATGCCTCAGGCAAGAGCCGAGGCTGAGATGGCTAGAACTTCATGATAACCTTAGCCAACGTGAGAGCTGAGCCTCTGCTGTTAGCATCATTCTGCATCAGAAACTAGCCATCTAGCCAACTGAGCATTAATGCACTACCTGTGAGAATGATGGACACAATTTCCATAGAGACTTTCAAAAGGAAATTACATTTGACATGAAAGACTTATCAGGATTTTGTGCAAGTACACGGAGTGAAGAAATGTTTGGATGGTTCATTCAATGGCCCGAGGGAACAAATATAGAGTCATAGATTTGTACAGCACAGAAATAGACCCTTCAGTCCAATTTGCCATGCAGACCAGATGTCCTAATTTAATCTGGTCCTATTTGTCAGAATTGGGCCCATATCCCTCTAAAACCTTCCTATTCATGTACCTATCCAGATGCCTTTTAAATGCTGTAATTGTGCCACCCCCACCACTTCCTCTGGCATCTTATCTCAGCTACGCGCTACCCTCTGTGTGAAAAAGATTCCCTTCAGTCCATTTTAAATCTTTCCCCTGTCAGCTTAAGCTTATGCCATCCAGTTTTGCACTCCCCTGTACCTCATGTTTGTAATGGAAGACCAAATGAACAGGACTGTCATTTATTGATTTATTGCGTTGAGCATGAGAAATTGTCACTGGGATCAAAAGTATATCTTTCTCTAACCTTAGTTGCCCTTGAAAGTGTGATGATGAGTTGCCATCATGTTGTGTATGATATGAGTGTTATATCATTAAATAATTATTTTCATTTAAAAACATGATGTCTATAAACGGTTATTTTGGCAAATTGCAAGGAAGTCCCATCATCTGATATGATAAACAGTACACCATAACGTGAGTCAGAGTTCATTTGCAATATTAGTTTCTTATTTTCTTATTTGCACTAATGTGAAAATAAGAAAACAATATTGCAAATATTAATATGCAAATTAGGCCAAAAAATTGCCTGTCTTTTCAGAAATATTCCTCGTTGTGGAGATCGATGGATGTGGAATTTCTTTGAGAATCTCTTATCTCCACAAAGAGTGAATTGCTGACTTCTCCCACTTATCATCCAAGTCATTCTGTAATATTTGGCTGACAGGACATTCATCAACTTCCTTCAGATCATGTGGCCTTACCACAGACAACCTTCAATCCTATGATTGTGCAATGGTTGAATTGCTTTGTGTTTTCTTCCATGCCCTTAGAGTTATTTGTCATTTCAATTCTTCAAAGGCCCCATTTCACAAATTCATTTCTGTCATCACTGAAACATGTAGTTTCCACTGTTTACGATATTGATGGTACAACTTCCATGAAATGTATCCAGGGGAGTTTTTTTGTATTAACATGTAGAAGACCCAACAAGGGATGGCACAGTGTAGGATCTGCTTCTAGTGAATGAAGTTTGATATGGCAATGGAGGGGCATTTTAGCAATAACGACCACTACATAGTACAGTTCAAATTTGTCATGGACTGTGAGGTTGCCTGTGATATAAGCTACCTTTCATTTGTCCTAGCTTGAAATGAGATAATTGCAGCCCAGGTGGAATACACTCTTAAGTGGTCTTTAGTGTTGTTTGAGGCCCATTCACAGGTCTTAACTGAAGGCATTCTGGGAAGGTTACCTGTAAGCCTATTTTTCTAGAATATACTTAGTTGGGGACGGGTATCTGTCCCATTGACAATCCACCTTCATTCTTTGGCTCCTCAACGCCATGCAGCCCAGGAATATTCTCCTTAGTATGACTCCACAACAAAAGAAAGCAGGAACAGGAAGAGTACTAAAAGTGTGAATATACTTGGAATAAGAAAGCACACAGGGTTTCCTCAAATATGTTCTTGTCAACAAATGGAGTTTTGGGTCATTAAAAAGGCACCACGCAACACTGTAGATTAGTCAGCGGATTGGGCCAAAGGTTTTCTCCAGCCGAAGACTATTATCATGTTGTTTTAATTTGGACATTCGCCTGTCCTGAGGAAAAGTCTTTCGACCAGAAATATTCACGGACTTCTTCACTGATTCTTTTGGTTTCTTCTCTGCCAGAATTTTTTTTGGGCTTTTTTTCAGCATCTCGCAGAGAAGATTAATCCGTGAGGCGCTCTAGAGTGAAAAGGAGCCATTGCTATTCAGGAGGGTTTTTTTTATATAAGCCAATGGGGCACCATCAATATCTCCAATCTCATGGCTTTGAAATAATCATCAACATTTCTTTTCAAATTAGGTGCTTGGTCATGAATAATTATTTGGAATGAGCGTATTTAACACTAATGAAAGGATTTTTATATACCAGCATTATGTTTTCACAAAGGTAGCAAATAGTCAATGAGATTTCAAATGAGGACCAATCAAACCTATTACAATCACTGCTTCTGATCAATTCAAATTGTTTGCAGAATGCTCTGGTGGTTTTAAAGGGCATATTTGATGAGCAAAAAATTGGCACCCTTAGTTTTTTACTAAAACTCTATTATTCATTCAGCTGAAAAAAAGCATTGCTATATTTGACTGGAAACTCATCTCAGGAATTGTTTCAAGAAACCAAAGCTGGAAATGGACACTTAAAAGTCAGAGTTATTTTCTACCAGAAGGTAGGATGTTTTGTTGGGGTGAGAAAACATTTGGCGGAATCTTCTGCACACACTCCCCTCACCCACCCCAACAATCCCATGGTGAGTTTGGTGATGGAGGGGCATTTAACTAGGTGGGGAGCACAGCGAATGGGGTAACTCAGTTCTGTCTGTGACAAAAACGAATTTCCAAACTACATGGTGTGTTACTGAAAAGTTGACAGTGTGTCGCAGAATATCTCCTGATGTCCTCTTCAGCAGAAAGTGAACATTGCAAAGTCATGCCTCTATAGAATGCTCAAAATCATAGAATCCCTATTGCACAGAAAGAGGCCATTTGGCCCATTGAGTCTTCACCACCTCTCCGAAGAGCATCCCACCCAGCTCCAGTCTCCCCCCCCATCTCCATAACCCTTACATTTATCACGGCTAACCGACCTATTCTGTACCTCCCTTGACACTATGAGGAAGTTAGCATGGGCAATCCAACTAACCTGCATATCTTTGGACAGTGGGAGGAAAACCATACAGACACAGGGAGAATGTCCAAACTGCACACAAACCCAACGCTGGAATCAAACAGATCCATGGCGCTGGAAAACAGTAGTGCTAACCTCTGAGCGACTGTCCAGCCGTCTGACAAATGTATTCCCAATTGGAAGGGGAAAATAGTTTAAACACTATGCCCCAAAGTACAGTCTAGCATTGCTAATGGGAGAATAATTGATGACAATTAGCTAACTGCAACCCTCGAGGAAGTCTCCCTGGTGCAAACTTTAGGCTTTGCGCTAAGATGGCTCAATGAGCTGTGACAGCATTTCCTTTTAAGAGACCCATAACTGGGCATTTCTAAAGCTCTTCAGCACCTAAACCATCCGGAGAAAACCATTTTTTGAACCAGATGTTTTTATATTTGCCTTAAATGAGACCGTTTTGTTTAATCAAACTGTTCTTGAAACAGATTGTACGACGAATAAAGCATTTCAAATAATTGTGATCTATGTACATTTTCCCATGGTTTAATTCTTTCCATATGGAGCATGTTCGAAGACAATTTAAAAAAAAAAATGTGTTGGGAAGGAAGGGTGCCAGTGCTGTGGTAACAGCAGTGGAAAAAAGAATGCAGCTCCCTGTGCTTTATTTGAACAGTGTCCTCTAAATCTAATCTCAGAAAATCAACACCAATTCTATCAGAAGTGCCTGTGTGACTGCTGAACTCCCTGTACTAGTTGCTCTGATCACTCCCAATAAAATGGCCCATTTACTGTCAATTTGTGCTGAATCAGGGCCAGCTCTATACCACTGTTACACATCCAGCAGAAATTGTGATCAGATTGCTGAAAGAAAATGAAACACACTGTGCTGTATCTTTCATCAAGGAAAGAAGCAAAGCCTTGTCTCACTGGAGTCTCGGGATACTCCAAGTTCAGACCTCATCGATCACTTTGACTAACACATAATTTATGACAGAGAGGTCCTTGTTACAGTAACTTGTGGAGGGTACAAAGAATGGGTAAACTAGGAGATGGCTAAAACTGTCACAGAGACTGTCATCAGATCAGAATAATGGGCTCCAGTATAACCTACTGGAAATTGAGCCAAGTTGACTCAATAAATGTACTGGTCTGTTCCATCCCATTCTACTTTTCCCCAAATCTAATGATTCATAAAGCGACCACTTCAAAGCAGTTATATGGATGTTGTAAGTAAGATGTGAATGTACAAACATGCAAATAAAGAAAAAGAGTAGGCCATTCAGCCCTTTGACCCAGCTTCATAGAGATATAGAGATGTACAGCAAGGAAACAGACCCTTGGGTCCAACTCATCCATGCCGAACAGCTATCCTCACCTAACCTAGTCTCACTTGCTAGCACTTGGCCCATATCCTTCCAAGGAGAAAGTGAGGTCTGCAGATGCTGGAGATCTGAGTCGAGAGTGTGCTGGAAAAGCACAGCCGGTCATATCCCGTATTCCCAATTTCTCCGCCTCTGCCGCATCTGCTCCCAGAAGGACCAGTTCCACCACAGAACACACCAGATGGCCTCCTTCTTTCAAGACCATAATTTCCCCTCCCATGTGTTGAAGATGCCCTCCAATGCATCTCATCCACGTCCTGCACCTTCACCCTCAAACCCCACCCCTCCAACCGTAACAAGAACAGAACCCCCAAGGTCCTCACCTTCCACCCCACCAACCTCCGCAAAAATGCATCATCCGCCGACATTTCCGACACCTACAAATGGACCCCACCACCAGGGATACATTTCGCTCCCCACCCCTATCCGCCTTACGCAAAGACCTTTCCCTCCGTGACTACCTGGTTAGGTCCATGTTCCCTAACAATCCACCCTCCCGTCCTGGCACCTTCCCCTGCCACCGCAGGAATTGCAAAACCTGTGCCCACACTTCCTCCCTCACCTCCATCCAAGGCCTCAAAGGAGCCTTCCAGATCCAAAGTTTCACCTGCACTTCCATGCATGTCATTTATTGTATCCGTTGCTCCCGATGCAGTCTCCTCTACGTTGGGGAGACTGGATGCAGTCTTGTACAGCACTTCAGAGAACATCTCCGGGACACCCGCACCAATCAACCCCACCACCCCGTGGTCGAACATTTCAACTCCCCCTCCCACTCTGCTGAGGACATGCATATCCTGGGCCTCCTCCATTGTCACTCCTTCACCACTCAACACCTGGAGGAAGAGCGCCTTATCTTCCAATTTGGGACCCTTCAACCCCAGGGCATCAATGTGGACTTCACCAGTTTTGTCATTTCCCCATCCCCAACCTTACCCCAGTTACAACCTTCCAGCTCAGGACCATCCTCATGACCTGTTCCACCCTTCCTATTCATATACCCATCCAGATGCCTTTTAAATGTTGTAATTGTACCAGCTTCCCCCACTTCCTCTGGCATTCCCATTCCATACACATGCCACCCTCTCTGTCAAAAAGTTGCCTCTTGGGTCCCATTCAAATCTTTCCCCTCTCAACCTAAACCTATGCCCACTAGTTCTGGAATTCCCCACCCCAAGAAAAAGACCTTGTCTATTTACCCATCCATGTCCCTCACAATTTTATAAATCTCTATGAGGTCACCCTTCAGCCTCTGGCGCTCCAGGGAAAACAGCCCCAGCCTATTCAACTTCTCCCTATAGCTCAAACCCTCCAACTCTGGCAATATCCTTGTAAATCTTTTCTGAACCGCTTCACGTTTCACAACACCCATCCAATAGGAAGGAGACCAGAATTGCATGCAAGATTCCAAAAGTAATCTAACCAATGTCCTGTACAGCTGCAACATGATCTCCTAATGCCTATGGTCATGAGTCTGACCAATTAAGGAAAGTATACCAAATGCCTTCTTCACTGTGCTAGCTATCTGCCACTCTATTTTCAAGGAACTATGAACCTGCACTCCAAGGTGTCTTTATTCAGTAACACTCCCCAGAACCTTACCATTAAGTATATAAGTCCTGCTCTGATTTGCTTTTCCAAAATGCAGCACCTCTATCTAAATTAAACTCCATCTGCCGCTCCTCAGCCCATTGTCCCATCTGATCACAATCCCATTGTACTCTGAGGTAACCTTCCTCACTGTCTACTACAGTTCCAATTTTGGTGTCATCTGCAAACTTGCTAACTATAGCTCCTACATTCACATCCAAATTTCACCTCAACTCTACATTCTTGCATTCCTCTGATTATGTTTCATTCACCTGGTATTTGAGAATCAATCTCTGCCTTAAAAAATGTTTATAGATTCCGTATCCACTGCTTTCCGAGCAAGGGAATTCCAAGAACCCAGGCCCTTCGAGGGGAAAGCAAATCTCTCTTTTAAATAAGTATCTCCTTGATTTAAAATATGATCCCTAATCTAGATTCTCCCACAAGAGGAATCATCCTTTCAACATCTAACTGGTCAATTGCCCTCAAGATCTTACATATTTCAATGAAGCCACCTCTGACTCCTTTACTCTTGCAGGCAACCCCCCCTCAGAATAAACTATATTATTCTGTTGGCTTTCCTGATTACTTGTTGTAGCTGCATACATAGCTTCTGTGATTCATGCATTAGGATGCCCAAATCTCTCTGCAACTCAGAGCTCTGCAACCTCTCACCACTTAGATAATAGCTTTTTCTTTCTGCAAAAATGGACAATTTCATTGAACCACAGAATCCTTGCAGTGTGGAAGCTGGTCATTTGGCCCATTGACGCCCTGAAACGCATCCCAACCATCCCTTTAAGCCATGGCTAACCCACCTAGCCTGCACATCTCTGGACACCATGGGTCAGGTTAGCATGGCCAATCCACCCTAACCTGCACATCTTTGGCCTATGGGAGGAAACCAGAGCAGTCGGAGAAAGTTCATACAGATAATGGGAGAAAGTGCAACCTCCGCACAGTCACCTAGAGTGGAATCGAACCTGGGTCTCTGGTACTGTCAGACAGCACCACTAACCTCTGATCCATCATGCTGCCCTATACTTTCCCATATTGTACACCATTTGCCTGATCTTTGTCGACTCAGTTAACCTAACGATTTGCTTTGTAAGCTTGTTGTCCTCTTTACAACCTGCATTCCTACCTATGTTTGTGCCACCAGCAAATTTAGTGACAATACCTTCAATCCCTTCATCCAAATAATTACAACACATTGTACAGAGTTGAGACCCGGCTCTGACCCCTGTAGAAAACCACTCATGATGTCCTGCAAACCTGAAGAAGACTCACTTCTTCCTAATCGCCACTTCCTGTTCACAAGCCAATCTTCTATCCATGTCAATATGTTCTGTACACACCATAAGACCTTATCTTCAGCAATAACTTTGATGTGGTACCTTATCAAATGTCTTCTGAAAATCGAAATCCAAGGCATGTGTTGGTTCATCTTTGTCCATAGCACATGTTCCTTCTTGGAAGAACTCCAAAATATTAATTAAACATGATTTTTCTTTGACAAAACCATGCTGGCCTTGAACTTATCCAAGTGCCCTCTTACAATGTCTTTAATAGTAGCTTCTAACATTTTTCCTGTGACAAGTTTCAGCTAAATGGCCTGTAGTTTTCTGCTTTCTTCCTCCCTTTTTGAATAAAGGAGATCTAATCACTGATTTTCAATCTAAAGGAATCTTCCTCTGAATCAAATGACTTTTGAAAAATTAAAACTAATGCATCAAATATTTCACTGTCTATTTCTTTTAGGACCCTAAGGTAAGCTTGTTTGGAACAAATTATGACTGAAAGATGCAGGAATGATGGAGGTGGAATACAGCTGGATGAGTTAAGTACATAAATTCAGGAACAGTCTATTAAAAATATATTAATTATATTGTTGAGAAACATATGTGAGGACAATGTTTAAGGAAATGCTTTAGAACAATGTCAAGTGTTCATGTGGTGAAGTGGTAGTGTCCCTGCCTCTGAGCCAGGAGACCTGGGTCAAAGTTCCACCTGCTCCCGAGGTATGTGATAATATCACAGAACAGACTGTTTTTAAAAAAAAATTAAAGAAAGACTCCACAACCAATGGGCATTGTTGGAGTTGGGTGCATCATAACACTTAAAATTTAATTTTAATTCAAATGATTAGTTTTCTTTTAGAATTTATTGCGAGTTACATTCCTACTTTAAGGACATCACTTCCGCCCCTCACATCATCGCTGATGTCACACGCTCAGTGACTTCCGTCACCCCTACTGCTGTGTCTGCCACCACTTCCGCCCCCACCAACGCCACTCACCTGCATTCTGCTGACACGCCACCCACAGATCCCACTGTCACCATTCCCGGACCCCAAAACCCTGAGGGGAACACCACCCCTGCTCATGACTCCACCCCCATTCCCCCACCATCACACCCACTCCAGTTACTGGGTCTGTCCCCCCTCCCAGCTCCACACCCACACCAGATCCCAGCTCCCAGCCCTGCTGAGTTTTGACCATCCCTCCAGACCTTCCCCTCACTGAGGACGAACGATCAGTCCTCAGCAAAGGACTCACCTTCATTCTCCTCGTCCACGCATCAATGAATTTAATACACACCGTGACATCGAACACTTCTTCCGTCGCCTCCGCCTCCGAGCTTACTTTCACAATCAGGACTCCGCCCACATTCCGAGTACCCCTTCGCCCACCTCCAACACACTGCATCCACCTGGACACCCCTCGCTGGCCTATTACCTGCCCTCGACCTCTTTATTTCCAACTGCCGCCGGGACATTAACCGCCACAACCTGTATACCCCACTCCCCCACTCCAACCTCTCACCCTCACAACGCGCAGCCCTCCAATCCCAACCTCACCATCAAGCCAGCAGATAAAGGGGGGGCAGTGGTAGTCTGGCGCACTGACCTCTACACCGCTGAAGCCAAATACCAATTCGAGGACACCTCTTCCTACTGCCCCTTCGACCATGACCCCACCTGCCATCACCAAACCATCATCTCCCAGACCATACAGAACCTCATCACCTGAGGAGATCTCCCACCCACAGCTTCCAACCTCATAGTCTGGGAACCCCGCACTGCCCAGTTCTACCTCCTTCCCAAGATCCACAAGCCTGACCACCCTGGCGGACCCATTGTCTCAGCATGCTCCTGCCCGACTGAACTCATTTCTACCTACCTCGATACTGTCCTATCCCCCCTAGTCCAGGAACTCCCCACATACGTTCGAGACACCACCCACACCCTCCACCTTCTCCAAGACTTCCGTTTCCCCGGCCCCCAACACCT
>NC_057724.1:69887850-69914489 GCF_004010195.1 Chiloscyllium plagiosum
GCCCTGTGGCCCAACATTTCAACTCCCCCTCCCACTCTGCCGAGGACATGCAGGTCCTGGGCCTCCTTCACTGCAGCTCCCTCACCACCAGACGCCTGGAGGAAGAACGCCTCATCTTCCGCCTCGGAACACTTCAACCCCAGGGCATCAATGTGGACTTCGACAGTTTCTTCATTTCCCCTTCCCCCACCTCACCCTCGTTCCAAACTTCCAGCTCAACACTGTCCCCATGACTTGTCCTACCTGCCTATCTTCTTTTCCACCTATCCACTCCACCCTCCTCGCTGACCTATCACCTTCATCCCCTCCCCCACTCACCCATTGTACTCTAAGCTACTTTCTCCCCATGCCCACCCTCCTCTAGCTTATCTCTCCACGCTTCAGGCTCACTGCCTTTATTCCTGATGAAGGGCTTTTGCCCGAAACGTTGATCTTGCTGCTCCTCGGATGCTGCCTGAACTGCGGTGCTCTTCCAGCACCACTAATCCAAAATTCCTACTTTAAGGGCCTGTCTAACTTCAATTTGATTAAATTTGCTCAATCTTGCCATATTTTATTGGATCGTTTTTGAGTTTCAGGGAAGATTTCTCTCCATGAGAGCTAATGCATGCCTACCCTGGCTTCAGGGCATCTCTCATTTCTGATACTAGCCCAATTCTTCCATTGGTTGTGGCTGGGACAATACCAAGTTATCCCATAACTGACCATCAGTCTTCACACTGCCAGTAACTTTAAAAGGCGGTTGTGCACCAAGACAAGCGTTGGCTGTCTGGAGTTGTCCTGTGCACAATATTTGCTCAAGGCTTGGCAGAGTAGGGGAAATTGATGTCCCACTTTCCTGAAAGAGACCTGGAGGTCCTAGGGATGGGGTGATGCAGAGGTCCATTTCTCTCTGTCCTGCCAATGGAGGCCACAACTCCAGACCGTAGAGTACAGGAAGGAAACAGACCTTTTGGTACAACTCATCCATGCCAACCAGATATCCCAAATTCTTCTAGTCACATTTGCCAGCATTTGGCCTATATCCCTCTAAACCCTTCCCATTCATGTACCCATCCAGATGCCTTTTTAGTGTTGTAATTGCACCAGCCTCCACCACTTCCTGTGGCAGTTCTGCATGAAGAAATTGCCCCTCAGGTCCCTTTCATGTCTTTCATCTTTCACCTCTCACTGTAAACCCGCATCATCTAGCTTTAGACTCCCCTACCCTAGAACAAAGACCATGGCTATTCATCCTATCTGTGCCTCTCATGATTTTATAACCATCTATAAGGTCATACTTTAAGCTCTGATGCGCCAGAGAAAATAGCCCCAGCTTATTCAACCTTTTCCAATAACTCCAACTTTCCAACCCCAGGAACATCCTTGTAAATCTTTTCTGCATCTTTCAAGTTTAATAACATCTTTCTTAAAGCAGGGAGACTAGAATTGAATGCAGTATTCCAAAAGTGGTCTAACCAATGTCCTATAGAGCCGCAACACAACATACCAAATCCTATATTCAATGCATTGACGAATAAAAGTAAGTGCACCAAACGCCTTCTTCATTATCCTGTCTGCCTGTGACCCCAGCTTCAAGGAACTGTGAACCTGCACCCAAGGTCTTTGTTCAGCAAAGAACTCCCCAGGATCCTAACATCAAGTGTATAAGTCCTGCCCTTATTTGCCTTATCAAATGGCAGCACCTCACATTTATCTAAATAAAAATCCATCTTCCACTCCTCAGCCCATCTGATCAAGATCCTATTGTACTCTGAGATAACCTTCTTCACTGTCCATTACACCACCAGTTTTGGTGTCATCTGCAAACTTACTAACCGGTCATCCTATCTTCACATCCAAATTATTTATACAAATGATAAAAAGCAGTGGAGCCAGTGCCAATCCTTGAGGCATACTGGTCACAGGCCTCCAGTCTGAAAAACAATCCTCCATTATCACAAACAAAAACAGAAATTGCTGGAAGACCTCAGCAGGTTTGGCAGAATCTGTGGAGAGAAATCAGAGTTTGCGTTTCAGGTCCGGTGACAATTCCTCAGAACGCTGTTGGAAAATGCAACTTGTTCTTCCCAATCTTGAGGAAGATCTCACTGGACATTCCACACGATTCTCCCAGATTTCTCATCATAGCCCATGTCACTCAGACCCTGTAGGATTCTGCCCATTGATTTACCAAAACACTGGTAAATGGCAGCATCATACACCTCCGCATATTTTTTTAAAGAATCAAACCTCCAAGAAAAGAAATTGCATCTCATTTCATTCTGTACCTTTTGGCTTGGGATCCATTTATCATAGCCACTTCAAACTCATCAGTAACATCGGGTTTGACCATACATATGAGCAGTTTTCATGACTGAACTCGCAAGGAACACTTTAAGAAGCTCTGTGCAACAATTAGAGAGATTAATGAAGAAAGCGAAGATCATTTTTATCAGCGACATAAATAACAACCACCAAACTTTATATGTCCCTGTTAGCTCTTCCCCTGTTTGCAGTTAATCAGAAGGTTAAAATTCTGATACCAATATTGCTGAATAAGTCACATTTTGTTGAAGCTTTCTGTCTTTCACTTATCAGGACAATTGAGAAGAAATACCGAAGTGAAGGGAAAACAACATTTATACAATCTGACAAGTCGGTGTTTCTTGCAAATTGTTGAAATGAATCCAAGTCAAAAAGCTTCAACAAATGTCTCTTATTCAGTGACACTCAAGTTTTGAATTACCAAATGACTATTTATTATACCAATGAGTCTTGCTCCTCTCAATTGTTAACTCTATCACACCAAGACAGAGCTTTCAAGTCTCAGTTTTGGATTCATTGATTTATAAAGTCTATAAAAGAGCAATAGCAAGTAACTGATAAGGGTGGCAGATTGCTCAGTCATACAAGAGGCAGAAAAAGAGGGGGAAAAAGCTTGCAGTTGCTGGCATTTCTTAAAGTAAGAAAATACAGAAGGCACTTTCAGGATCTACACATGAAAACTGATTCCATCATACGTTGAGGGGTATAAACTTTATACAATAATTAAAAAAGGACTACTCTGCTCAAGCAAACAAAAAAAAGACAGAGACTATATCTTCGTAAATATTAGAAAACTCTGGCCAAATGGATGCAGCAATTATATAGAAAACCACCAAAGCGTGCAAATGAGCCCAGTTAGAAATGACACATGGCATTTCCTTTGAGTACCAGCACAGTACACCATCCTCCACATCTTACTTGACCTCTGTTGCCTTTAATATGGCCACTTGTGAGGTGCAATTCTGACACACATCTTTTTCCACCAATATCTCAAACAAATGGTATCCCTTCCCAGGGCAGCATAACAGCTCAGTAGTTAGCACAGCCTCCTCATAGTGCCAGGGACATGGATTCAATTCCACACTTGGGTGACCATATGGAGTTTGCACGTTCTCTCCATGTCTGCATGGGATTCCGCCCAGTGTTCTGATTTCCTCCCACAGTCCAAAGACATGCAGGTTAGGCGGATTGGCCATGCTAAATTGCCCATACAGTCCAGGGATGTGCAGGCTAGATGGATTAGCTATGGGAGAGACAGGGATATAGGCGGAATGCTCATTGGAGGGTCAGTGTGGATGTGATTGGCCAATTGGCCTGTTTCCACACTGTAAGGATTCTATGATTCCTTTCCAAATTGTTACTTCCTGATGTTCCCAGTCCTTGGCTGCTGCTTTTTTTATTCTGCACAGTGCTGCTTGACAGCATCATCATAAGACAAGAGGCTGATTTTTCTTTGTCCCTCAGCTATGATCGCATGGAGCAGAAAGATGTCAAGTCAGATAGCATTTGGAAGCTACAAGACTAGAGTGGAAGAATATAGAAGTATAATATTCTTAGTCTGGTTGGGATGCTCGGAAATACTTAAAGAGTCTGCTGAGGTGAAGAAAACATTAAGTTTATTTATTAAACATCTTACTGCAACTTCAACTTGTCAATAGATTATGAGGGCAAGACCATGTGAGATTACATCACTTCCTTTGATGGATATCGTCTCATGGGCAGATTACATCATCAGATTGAACCAAGGAGGAGAAGAATAATACGTTAGCAGTTAGCTGGACAGCTCCTTGAATCATTCAATCAGATCAAGGCTGAATTTCTACACCAAATCCTACTTCCCAGTTGATCCTGATATCCTTTCCTTTGCATGGTTTTCAAAACCTATATCTTTAACTGGAAGGTGGTTCGTGC
This sequence comes from Chiloscyllium plagiosum, assembly GCF_004010195.1. Lineage (NCBI taxonomy): Eukaryota > Metazoa > Chordata > Chondrichthyes > Orectolobiformes > Hemiscylliidae > Chiloscyllium > Chiloscyllium plagiosum. The sequence goes on from NC_057724.1 coordinate 69,892,069, forward strand.
CCAACTTGAGAACTAGCACGTGTCAAAGAGTATTACTTCACATATTGAGTGAGTTCAAGGCCCTACGTCTATAAGACTCTCAGACCACAAGATAAAGGTCCAGATATAGAACATTCAGCCCATCAAGTCTTCTCCACAATTCAGCGAGATCATGGCTGATCTGCTAATCTTTACGTCGACTAGCCTGCCTTTACCTCATTCCCTTACTGATTAAAAATCTGTCTACATTAGCCTTGTGAGTGTAAAAATTTTATAATATAAGTAAGTCAGCTGAGGACAGGAATTGCTTAATTCAACAATTCAAATCGAAATAGAAATAATTATCTGTGACTATCTCCATTTAATTTGTATCATTCTTCACAACTTTCAAGATTAAACACAGACCTGATTCTTATGTTTTTTGGCTTAGCCCAAGTTGTGTTGAGTTCTTTTGAAGGTTTGTTACTGCGAGGCTGAGTGATTTCTCTCACACATATCTAACCAAACTCACTGCATTAATTACCTTCTCCACCTCTATGGTGTCTCTCAATTTCTTTGCCATCATACCACGTGCTTTTCCCATAGCGACTCAGTGGAAATCCAACCCAGTCAGCAGAACACTTTGCTCCCTCACCATCTTGAAAACAATGCAGTGCACTTGGGACAAGCACTGGCATTCCAAAGCTGCCCATTGAAGTATGTGTCACGAGATGTCACAGAGGGTGGAAGACGGCACTGCGGTCACCTGCACGTCCTGGTGAACCAAGAGGTGCAGAGGGGAGATGTCTTCTTCCCAGCAGACCGCCAGAGGAGACCGCACCACTGGACCCTATGCCTGGGTCATTGCCATCTCCAGGGTGCAGAGGAATGGACAACAATGCTGCAAAACATCAATGACCTTCCCCCCTTTGCCAGGGTCAGTAACAGACTCAACTCTGCGCCACCACTCCAACTCTGCCCCTGTACAGTTACAAGAATATAAGAAATAGGAGCAGGAGTAGGCCTGTCGTGGATCATTTTTTTGTGGACTCAGCTCCAATTACCCCCCCCCCCCGCACAGCATAACCTTTAATTCCTTTACTGTTCAAAAATTGATCTACCTTTGTCTTAAAACCATTCAATGAAATAGCCTCAACTGCTGCACTGGGCAGGGAATTCCACAGATCCACATCCCTTTGGGTGAAGAAGTTCTTCCTCAACTCAGTCTTAAATTTGCTCTCCCCTAGTTCTAGTTTCACCCACCAATGGAAACAATCTCCCTGTTTTGACCTTATCTTTTCCCTTCTTAATTTTGTATGTTCCAATAAGGTTCCTCCCTCATTCTTCAAAATTCCAATGAGCATAGTCCCAGTCTACTCAGTCCTTCCTCATAAGCCAACGCTCTCAACTCTGGAACAGCCCGGTGAACTTCCTCTGCACCACCTTCCAGTCCCAGTACATCCAGTACCAGACACCCCCCACCAAGGCTCATGCTCCATCAATCTCACAATTGCCTGCAACAGCTCCCCTCACCTTCCCTGTCCCCACTCCACCTACACTGCAGCCTGCAACACCACTAAACTTGCATCTCCTCTGTGCTACCTCTTCAGTTCTTTGTCCACCTCACCACATTTCGGCCACGCTGGGCAGCTACGCCACACACTGTCATCGCACTCATTGGTTTCATAGAATCAGAGATCTTCTTTCTAACTGCAGGAAAACAGCCCACAACAGGGCAGGGAGAGGTTGGACACATGGAGGGATGCCCAGTATTGGGTCACATGAACAGGTAAATTTGGATATTGAAGGAAAATATTGGGAATGTTGAAATGACATTTACTGCATTTGTCATTCAATTCTGCTACAATCTTGTCAAAGGCCATGTCACTCAAATCCCAATAAGATTCTAGTCTGCAGTCACCATAACAGATCATAGGTTGGACTAGTTGTTCCACAAATCTGAAAAAAAATAACATTTTGGATGAAAGCGACAATATAAACCTTCTCACCTTACAAGGTTCACTCAGGAATGACATTTTCCCTGTTATTTTGCTGAATGTTTGATCTCTGGGAGGTGAGCGACCTTAGCTGCACTGATCATTATTGTTCATTGACATTTACATCAATATAGCCCGCCTATCTGCAATGGGACTGCAGAGATTCCCTCCACCCTAGTCCATTAACAACGGACCATTTCCTCTGTGTGTCACTTTAAAAATCATCGCAAGCCAATTATTTGTAAACAATCTCCCTGTGATTTAATTTGGCATTTTGCACAGATGAAATCTTCTTTGAATGCATCTTAACCTCAGCTTCAAAACAACATCTGCATTTCCTTTTCCACTTCAAGACTCATGGGTTTGAGCTCACTAAAGTAGAAATTACAGTTGTGGCCAGCATTGTGGAGAATTAGTGCAATCATTCCATGAAAGAATGTTGGAAATGTAAGTTAAGAAGTTTCAGTACCACCAAATTTGCCTGAGGGCTCATAAGAATAGAAGGAATAGGAGCAGGAGTAGGCCATTCGGCCTGTCAAGCACCCTCCACCCTCCTACCCCCCTCAATATTTAAGATCACAGCTGATCTGCCTCTGGCCTCAATTCTCTGTTTGTGCCAACTCCCTGATCTTTCAAAATCTATCTACCTCCTCTTTAAATACTACAGTGATCTAGCCTCTACAACTCTCTGGGGTTGGAGAATCCCACACATTCACTTCTCTGTGGGAGATGAAATTCCTTTGATGTCAGTTTTGAAGTTAATGGCTCCTTATTCTCTAACTGTGTCCCTTAGTTTGAGATGCCCCAAGCGTGGAAACACCTTCTCAACATCTGCCCTGCAAAGCCCCCTCAGAATCTTTCATGTTTCAATAAGATGATGCCTTATTCTTTGAAAACGTAATGAATAAAGGTCAAAGCTGTCGAGCCACTCTTGATAATTTTCCCTATCGGTCCCAGGAGTCAGACTGTTGAATCTCTTTTGAATTGCCTCCAATGTCTTTAAAATACAGGGACCAAAACTGCACACGACATTTCACATATGGCCTCAACAACACCCTGCACAATTGTAACAAGGCCTCCCTGTTTTTGAATTCCAAGCTCTTCGTAATAGAGGTAACAGTTTCATTTGCTTTCTTAATTACTTGATGAGGTTCTCATTCTATTAGCAAACAAATCTTCAATAACCTTTTCAGATTTTATTCTGGTAATGCTGAAGGATGTCATGAGCATGTGAAATGCTGTTCCAAGTTTAATTTTCAGCCTCATCGTCGAGTGTTTATCAAGGTACAACAGCTGATAGGACCTTTTGTACCTTTCAGCAACACCTTGGGTGGAATTTTCCCATTTTTGGGCTAACTTTTGAGTGGTGTATCATCTATCACTGATCACGAGACAGTTCCAAAGTTGGTGGCAGCAAACTGCAGACCATAAGCAGATAAGATAAGAGTAGAATTAAGTCGTGCAGCCCATTGATTCTGCTCCGCCATTCAATCATGGCTGATATGTTTCTCAACCCCATTCTCCTGCCTTCTTATTAAAATTACACGAGCTGAATCTCAAAATCACACAGTCTTTGTCTTCATTGTCTTCAATTTCACTGCTGATGATCTCCCTGGGTCATCTTCTTACTTTTCACTATTTGTTTCACTTGAAAAGGTATCTTTGATAGACATTGTTTTCTAATTTCTTTGAGCGCAAGATGTTAGATGGACAATTAACTCTCAAGCGGTTTCTTTCCCTACGGCAGTTGCTCTCTGACCAATTTTCAAAATGTCTGCATTCTTATACTTCTCAACATTGGATCATCTCATTGGTTCAAAGTTGGCAAAACAATAAATTCAAACTCAGTTCAGTTTTAGTATCCTGGAGCATAATTTAAACAGATGGGTTAAATTCAAATTGTGATCAAAACAGCAACCAAAATGTAGGTATCCATTTCACAGCCAAATGTTGCATTTTTCAATTTTCAAGTAGATTCTGGGACTGCCAACTAGTCATATACACATATACTTGTAATCTCTCAGTTCAAAACAGCATTCTCTCTCTCTCTCAAAGGTACAGTACATGCCTTCAACTTCATAATACCTCCTTTCTTAAGAAGACAATGAACCATCATAATGAAAAGATACTTCATCTTTTTTTTCTAATTGCTAATCCCATTCCTATGAAATATATATGTCATTAATCAAAGTTATACTTTTCATATCAATTTTTGTACACCTGTATAGCATTGGAATCTATCCAATTTTATCTACACTTTATCCTTTAAATCTGCAATAACACATCTACTATCACATTTTTACGATCCACAAAATAATGAGAGGAATAGATAGAGTCAATAGCCAGAGACTTTTCTCCAGGGCAGGATTGACTGGTGCGAGAAGTCATAATTCGAAGATATCAGGAGGAAGGTATAAAGGAGATGTCAGAGTTAGGTGTTTTACTCAGAGAGTTGTGAATGCATGTAATGAGTTACCAGCAGTGGTGGTGAAAGCAGAGTCATTGGGGACATTTAAGCAACTGCTGGACATGCACATGGATAGCAGTGAGTGGAGGAGTGCGTAGGTTGTTACTATATTTTACATTAGGATTAAATCTCGGCACAACATCATGGGCCAAAGGGTCTGTTCTATGCTGTACTTTTCTATGTTCTAAATTCCACACCATTTTGATTTGATTCCTCACTCTACAAGACAGTAACTAACACCTGTTTCTCCACATTCAAAGTATTCACATGACATACCTAATACAGTTCAGAACAGCATTCTCTCTCTCTCTTAAAGGTACAGTACATTCCATCAACTTCATAATACATTCCTGGGACCATTCTTGTGAACGTCCCTGGACCTGCTCCAGGGACAGTACATCTTTCTTGAGATATGGGGCACAAAACCATGCACAATACTCCAAATGAGGCCTGAACAGAGACTTATAGAGCCTCTGAAGGACATCCCTGCTTGTATATTCAAGTCCCCTCAAAGTAAATGCTAACATTGCATTTGCATTCCAAACTACTGACTCAACCTGCAAGTTTACCTTCAGAGAATCCTGGACTAGAATTCCCAAGTTTCTTTGCACATCAGACTTCTGAATTTTCTCCCTATTTAGAAAATAATCCATGCCTCAATTCTTCCTTCCAAAGTGCATGACCTTACATTTTCCCACGTTGTACTCCATCTGCCACTTCTTTGCCCATTCTTTTAATACACTAAATGACCAGACCTCCACAGCCTACTGCAGCAATGAGTTCCACAGATCCATCACCCTCTGGTGAAAGCATTCCTCCTCATCTCAGTTCTAAAGGGTCATCCCTCCCCTCTGAGGCTATGCTTTCAAATCCTAGTCTCTCCTACTGGTGGGAACATCTTCTCCACATCCACTCTATCCAGGCCTCTCAGTATTCTCAATGTTTCAATGAGATACCCCCGTTTCTTCTGAACTCCATCAATTTCAGACCAGAGTGCTTAACGTAGCTCCTCACAGGCCAAGCTCCAGGATCATTCTTGTGGAATTCTATTGAATCCCGTCCAAAGCCAACACATACCTCCTTAGGTACATGGCGAAAAACTGCTCACAATAGGTACTGCACTTTGAAAGAAGTGACAAGACAAGGCAACACTCAGTGAGAGGTCGGACACTAAGAAATTCAGGGGAACAGAAGGATCTTGGGTAATTGCGAAGAGATCCCTGCAGGTGGCAGGACAGAAGGCATTTGGGATGCTTGCCTTTCTTACTTGAGGCATTGTGTATAAAAGCAGGGAGGTTATGTTGGAGTTGTACAGAACTTTGGTTCAGTCACAGCTGAAGAACTGCGTACAGCTCTCAGCGGGTCTGGTAACTGCGGGGGGGAAGCAGAGTTAACACATCAAGTGTGGTGACCCTGAGGAAAGTTTGCCAGCAATTTCTTTTTGATTTAAATCTCCAGTATTCAACCTTTAAAGAGTACTTGGATGAGCACTTAAAATGTCATAACATTCAAGGCGATGGAACATGGTCCTAGAGAAGGTAGTGTTGTATTTTTAGTGGTATTGAATCAATGGACTGAAAAGCCTCTTTTGCATCAGATGATTCCACGATTCTGTCTCCAACATTCCTTACCTAGTACCACATCCGCTTGTGAGGTGGCAATGTATCACAAGAGGTCATCTGGGATAATACTGCAGTGAGGACTGTGGTTTGAAGAACAGGCAAGGAGTGAACATCCAGGGGGCTCCTGGATTTGAAGGATGGCCTGTACTGAAGATGCTCATATTCTCCACACCTCTACCCAAGACCTGAGCAGGACAATGTTGACTGGTCGCAATGCTTATGACAGAGTGCAGCCTTTGGCAAGAATCCACATGTGCAGTCTTAACATGGGGGCTGTTCTGCTGGACCTGGCTGACCAGGAAACTCTCCTGCTCTTTCCACCTGCAACAGGCACAATGGAAAGATTCGCAAGTTCATAATCAACCTGATTGCCATATAATGTGTGTATCTTCCATGTCCATCAAGTCTGGAGTGGGATACATAGCCAGGGGACATCTACCTTATAGTGATGCTCCCACTATGTTACAGAACATCTCCTATGCTGGATAAGCGATTGGGCCTGCCCACGTGCCTGTACCACTTCTGCCTGTCTCAAAATTGAGGCCAGGGTGTGAAACGGCCTAGAAGTGGCCCTTAACTGTCCATTTCTGAGCATCAGTTGGAACAAGGGTGGGAGCAATGTTCAGATGTCAATACCGGATGGAAATATCCGTTCATGCCACTAATTGTCAGGACAGGTCATGATTTCCCACCACACAAAGAAAACTAAAGGATAGACAATTGTGAGGAAAATTAGTTCGGATGTGGATCCTGTGTTTTTTTAGCCACTTTGAGTTTCTGCAACTTTTTACGTTGGTTCAAATGTTTCCACATTGCACTGTTAAAACTGAAATACTGTTTCACAAAAGGAACAAAGCGGGAGTGGGTCAATAATTCCACCCAGATGCCCTCATGACCCATGCTGGTAGGAACCAACTGTCACCAATACATATGCCAGTTGGATGTTGGTTTTATCTGTCACTTACTATTATTGCTGGGTAAAGACCTTCGGAACAGTAGGCAGCCTTCTTTTCTCTGCAAGTATACAGCTGCAAATTATCCCAACAGTCGGAAGAATGAGGTTGGCAACGACGAAAGGTGATACAAAACTCATGCAGAGAAAACTGGAGTCAGTATTTATTCCACAAAAACATGATTTGCAGCAGAACCAAGTACTGTCTCTTCCACTTGCATCAAGGTTGATTTTGACAGACTTGGAACATGAGCCACATTAGGTTTTCGTCAACCAACTGGCAATATTTCTCTTCTCACATGGAAAGATATTGACCCAGATTTTATGATATGAAGAAGAGTGAGGCAATCTGTGCTTAAGTGAATCAGACAGCAATTTCTACAGTCCTCACATGCACATTTCAACATAAAAATATCGTGTTGCTGTCCATTTAGTTCTTGCTTCCATGACATCTGCCATACTGTTGACTTGTGAAATGATTTGCAACTGAGATGCATGAAGGGTAAAATGTTAGGGCACTCACTAAATAGTTACCCATTACCCACCAAACAAGACGGGAAAATTTGGTCTTGTCAATTTCAATGGATACAAGAGAGGTCATCTTGTATGGAATCCAAGCCTATACCTGATGAAGGGCTTATGCCTGAAAGGTCAACTCTCCTGCTCCTTGGATACTGACTGAGCTGCTGGGCTTTTCCAGCACCACACTGTTCGACTCTCCAGCACCCGCTGTCCTCCATGTCTCCAAGCCTATACAGCCTGGCCTAAAGACTGGAAAGAGTGGGAGCGGCTCCTTCGGAACCAATAAGCTATGTAATCAACCCTACCTTGTATCCTAGGAGAAAGAGAGGACTGCAGATACTGGCGATCAGAGTTGAGTGTGTGGTGCTGGAAAAGCACAGCAGGTCAGGCAGCATCTGAGGAGCAGGAGAGTCGATATTTCAGATGTAAGCCCTACCTCATATCCTGCTTCAAGTGCAATAGAATCCCTCTCCTTTAAGCACCAACTACTGACTTCCAGCCTCCATCTGCCTGTCCCAAGATTGGATCCCACCAACACATACCATCTGGAAAAACCTCATCTGATCATTTCCCCTCTGCAATCTATTAAGTTGGCTGTTGATTAGAATCCTACAATATAGCCTGGCAAAATATTGAAAGAAAAACAAAATTGCTGTAGAGACTCAGCAGGTCTGGCAGAATGAGGAGAGAAAACAGAGTTCATGTTTTGAGTTCAGTGATCTTGACGGTTGCTGAGTCTCTCTGGTAATTTCTGTGTTGGTTTCAAATCTTGAATACCTGCAGTTCTTTGTTTCAATTATGCAAAATATTTGGCTTACCTGAACATCCAGGTTCCCTGACCTCAAACCAAAGCCAATCCTACATTCCTCCCATTTGTAAGCTAAAATCTAGCTAGTGTACCTCAGTGAGAATCTTCATTCTGATTGATTGAACAGCCATGACAGTTGCTCACGCTGATCCCAGCTCCACTGTAGGGGGTCACATTACAATAACTCTCCAATTAACTTAAAACACCACTCAAAACACTCACCCAACGTTGGTGGTAGTTGAAAGCTTAGGGAATGAAAAATACCATTTGTTTGCCACTGGCTGGAATATCTTGACCAATACATTCCAGCATAACGTGCACAGTTACAAGGGGAAGAGACACATTAGTGGTATTATTGGTCGACTGTTCATCCGGAGACCCAGGTGATATTCTGACACATGGGTTCAAATCCCACCACAGCACATGAAGTACTTTGAATTCAATGAATCCTTTGTCAGCTGTTGGCAAAGCCTTCTGGTTCACTAACGTCCTTTAGGGAGAGAATTTGTCATCCTTACCTGGTCTGGCCTACGTGTGACTCCAGACCCACAACATTGTGCTTGACATCTAACTGCCTCCCTGTGCAATTAGGTATGGGCAATAAATGCTGGCCTAGCCAATAATACCCTTATTCCATGAATGAATAAGTAAAATAAAGGGTTTGACATTGTACAGTAGCTATGCAGAAGATTTTTGCTTTAGAAACTCTTCTCTATGACATAAACTGGATCTATTTGTCACATGATAGACAATATTATGTTTTCACTGACAGGGTGATGAATAGCTTTCTCTCTTAAAAATTAAACCACATCAATTTTATGAAATTGTCATTTGTCTATAGCTGTAGAGTAAAATGGAAAGTCAAACGCTGCACATAGAAAATCTTACGTCCCGCAGAGTAAGCACAGACCGTATTAATGAACTGTTATTAACAGACTTGTCTTTTTTGGTGCGAAGCTAATTTGACAAAGATTATGCAAGACATTCTGGTTTGGAACAGAATACTTTGCCAGTAACATCTATGCACCAATATAACCATCTTCTATTGGCCAAGATATTGCAGTCAGTGACAATGGTATTTTTTTCATTTTTTAAGCTTTCAGCTGCCATCAACACCTGTGAATGAGATAAATCCAACACAAAATCTCACTTTTAAATTCTCCAGAAAACTAGATTTATAAAAGTAGATGGAATGTGCAATAAATAAAGATCTTACAGATAATAAGAGAGACTTTCTTGATTAGAGATTCTTCAACAGAACCATGATAGTTAGCAGGCCCTCCTATAACCTCACCTTCTGAGAAAGAGGACTTCCCCCTCACTGAGTTCCCTGATTTCAGGGGATCAGACACACTACTTTTCCTGTTCTTTGGGTATTACATTCAAAGACTGGAGCAAAAATATCCTCAGACCACATATCCACAAGGCAAATCAATCATCACTGTTCCTCCCTGTTGATCTCCAAATTTCAATGCAACTACTCAAATTCAACTAGGAGACAGTGAGGTCTGCAGATGCTGGAGATCAGAGCTGAGAATGTGTTGCTGGAAAAGAACAGCAGGTCAGGCAGCATCCGAGGAGCAGGAATATTGATGCTTCGGGTCAGAGCCCAGCAGGAGAATTGACGTTTCCGTCCAGAGCCCAAAACGTCGATTCTCCTGCTCCTCAGATGCTGCCTGACCTGCTGTGCTTTTCCAGCAACTCACTCTCGACTCTCAATTCAAGGCCAGATGCTTTCCCCATTGCATTTCTTGCTGTAGCCGTGACATGTGGCAGTGTGCACACTCAAATCCTGCATAGAAGCAACTTGCCCTGAATAAACCTCTTCACTGAAACATAAGAAGTAGGAGCAGGAGTAGTCCATCTGGCCCTTCGAGCCTGCTCCACCATTCAATAAGAACATGAATAGTGATCTTTCTTGTGGACTCAGCTCCACTTACCCACCTGCTCACCATAATCCTTAAATTCTTCGCTGTTCCAAAACCTATCATTGACTTAAAAACATTCAATGAGATAGCCTCAACTGATTCACTGAGCAGGGGATTCCACAGATTCACAACCCTTTGAGTGAAAAAGTTCCTCCTCAACTCAGTCCTAAATCTGCTCCCCCTTATTTTGAGGCTATTCCCCATCGTTCTGGTAAAATTTAAAAAATGAACTGCAGATGCAGGAAAACTGAAACAAACACATAAATTGCTGGAGAAACTCAGCAGGTCTGGCGGTATCTGTAGAGAGAGAAAGCAGATTTAATATTTTGAGTCCAGGTCTGAAGACTAGTCATCAGACTCAGAATTTAACTTTGCTTTCTTTCTACAGATGCTGCCAGACATGCTGAGTTTCTTCAGCAATTTCTGCTGCTGATATGGCAGCTTCCATATTCCAGTTCTGGCATGGGAAACTTTCAAAAAAAGCTGAGAGCATTACCTTGAGATTTCTGATTATTTAACCTGCCATCAATCGTGACCATTTTAGTGACCATGAGAGATTCATCTCCTTGTTTGCATGCACACCAAGCAAGGGACCTTGGTAGTAAATTGCAACTGCACAAAGTCAAGGCAAAAACAGACTTTAAACTCTCAAACATTAACACTGCGTCGTCCAGTTCCATGAAAGTATGTCTTTGAAGTAGGATTTTACATTGCTGAGGTGAAATTGCACACAGCCAGCATTTCAAACCATGGAATATCACACTAATGGTAGCCTAGATTTCTTGTCAAATAGCTCAAAATGTTCAGCTGAAATGTTGTTTCTTACTTCTGGGTCAAACAGAGAGAATTAAGTAAATAATTCTTTGGAAGTGGCATCACAGGGAGACAGGTTGATGAAGAAGGCGTTTGGCACATTTGCCTTCATTGGTCAGAGCATTGAGTACAGGATTGAGACATCGTGTTGCGTCTGTATAAGAAATTGGTGAGCCCACTGTTGGAGTACTGCTTACAGTTCTGGTCACCCTGCTATAGGAAGGATATTAAATAGTAAAGTGTGTGCAGAAAAGATTGACAAAGATGTTACCAGGACTGTAGGGTTTGTGTTACAGGGAGAGGTTGGATAAATTGGGATAAATTCTTTCTCTGGAGTGTAGGAAGTTGAGGGGTGACCTTTTAAACATTTACAAAATCACGAGGGCCATAGATAAGGTGAACAATAAAAGTCTTTTCTCCAGGGTAGGGGAATTCAAAACTAGAGGGGGTAGGCTTAAGGTGAGAAGTGACAGATTTAAAAGGGGCCCCAGACGCAACTTCTTCACACAGAGGGTGGTGCGTTTATGGATAGAACTGCCAGAGGAAGTGGCAGATGCAGGAACAGTTTCAACATTTAAAAGACATTTGGACAGGGACAAGAATAGGAAAGGTTCAGAGGTGCATGAGCCAAATGTGAATAATTTAGCTTGGGAAACTTAATTGGTTTGAATGAATTGGACTGAAGGGTCTGTTTTTGTGCAATTTGCTTTGGAAGTCTTGTGCAATTATTTAGTGTTATGATGTTACATACTCAATTAGCAATATTCCTTCACTCATGTCTAGAACAGTACTGAATGATATTCATATTTACTGCCATGAATATCATATGCATGTTTTTGTCAGGAGGACATCATGAAATGAGGTCTCAATATTTGATGTCTTCCATTCACATCTTATTTATCCCAATTACTTTACGTGGTAAATTAATTTTGATAATTTGGATTTGCAATTTCTAATTATTGGTATCTTCTAACATCATTTTAAAGCTTTGGTTCAAAACAACATGCCACTTTTTATAATTGTGTTACCTATGAAATTAAACTTACCACTCTTCCTTTGTGATTAGGAATAACTTGTTACAAATTGACACAAATCTTTTAACTTTCACATTTTACATTGCAGTTTTAATGCATAGGCATTTATCACTTTCCAGACCATTGTATTCTGGCTAAAACCAAAAATTGAATTTATTTACAAGAAAAAAATGTTCTCACAGAAGCACACAAGCTGCAAGAAAGTAAATACAACATCATAGGACCACAAAGCAGAGAGCAAAAGTGGGCCATTTGGCCAATTAAGAGTGCTCTACTATTCAACAAGATCACAGCTAATCTGATAATCCTGAACACCATTTTCCTGCCTTATCCCCATAATCCTTGATTCCCTTACTGATTAAAAATCTCTCTCAACCTCGAATACACTTAATAACCCAGTCTTGATAGAACCCGGTGGTAAGGAATTCCACAGATTCACAATCCTCTGAGAGAATCCTCAACTTTGACTTAAAAGTAAAGACGATCCTTTACTGTTATGTTCTTTAGTCCTAGTCTCTCCTACAAGGGGCAACAATCTATCTACATTAACTTGCCCAGCCCTCTAAAAATCGTGTGTATTTCAACAAGGTTTCCTCTCATTCTCCTTGTCCCAATGAGGACAAGTCCAACCTATTCAATCTCACCTCATCACAAACCCCCTCCATTCCCAGAATTGACTGAGTGAGCTTGCCTCCAATGTCAGCATATCTCAGTTCACAGTTGTAATTTGACTTGTACTTTGTTAAGTTTTGCAAGACTTCCCTACCTTTATACTTCAGTCTCTCTAAAATAAAGGCCAACATTGCCACCTGCTTTCTTTATTACCTGTTGAACGTGGATGCTAGCTTTCTGTAATTCATGAGAGAAAGTGAGGGCTGCAGATGCTGGAGATCAGAGCTGAAAATGTGTTGCTGGAAAAACGCAGCAGGTCAGGCAGCATCCAAGGAACAGGAGAATCGATGTTTCGGACATAAGTCCTTCTTCAGGAATGATTCCTGAAGAAGGGCTTATGCCCGAAACGTCGATTCTCCTGTTCCTTGGATGCTGTCTGACCTGCTGCGCTTTTCCAGCAACACATTTTCAGTTCTGTAATTCATGGACAGGAACACCATCCAAATCCCTTTGTGTTGCCACTTTCTGCAAACTTTCCCCTTTTAAATAATATTCAGCTCTTCTATTCTACCAGCCATAATATACAACATCATATTTTTCCAAGTTTTATTTCATCGACCACATTTTCTCCCACTCACTCAACCTGTCTGTAAACTATGTCATCTTCATTACTTGGCTTCTCATATACTTTTTGTGTCACCAAAAAACATGGCAATGGTACAATCATTTCCATCGTCCAAATTATCCATATGTACAGGTCGTTGTAAAGCAGTCTTCGCATTCCTCTGCAACCTCGCTCTACAGAAAATCATGCTATGGAAAACCGCTGTAGAAAATTGCACTTTGGAAGATCGCTAATAGAAAATCGCTACATCCGCTCAGTAGAGAGTCCGTTTTATCCAAACAATGTCCACAATTCGTCAATCATGTTCCAGCCAATTCGGATTGACAAAACATGCATTATAACCGAATTGTGATCCCTGTGGCACTCCACTAGTTCAGTTTGTCATACTGAAAAGGACTCCCTTATCCTAACTCTGCCTTCTATACATTAGATAATCCTCTGTTCATTCTAATATACTGCCCCTAACAATTTCCAAACACCTATTGGAAATTCAAATATATTTACATTTTCCAGTTCCCTTTTATCTATCTTGCTTGTTACTTATTCAAAGAATCCTAGGAATATTGTCAGCATGATTTCCCCTTTATGAAGTCATGTTGACTCTGCTTGATGATATTGTGTATTTCTTACAGCTCTTTATATTGCATCCCTTATAACTGAGTCAAACTTTTTTTCCCAATGACAGATGCTAATAGATTGGTAGTTCGCTACTTCATGTGTCCCTCTCCTTTTGAATAAGTGACGTTACATTTGTGGATTTCTAATCCCATGGGTCTTTTCCAGAATTGAAAGATTATTGAAAAATTGCTACCAGTGCAACCACTATTTTTAAAAATACTTTGTTTAAGATCTGAGGATGCAACCCATTAGGTATGGGGGAACCTAGCAGTTTTTCACACCATTATTTTCTCTAGGGATAGTTAAGGTGTGTATTTCCTCCCCTCCATTAACCCCTTCATTATTTTGTGTTTTTGGAATGGTATGTGTCCTTTATCATGAAGGCTGATGCAAAACATTTATCCAACTCCTTGAAAATTCCCTAGTTCCCCATTATTATTTCCCCAGCTTCAATCACTAAGGGGCTTATGTCCACTTTAAATAAATATAAAGGAAGAGCGATGACAAAGCTTTTACTGTATGTTTTTATTTTGCTTGCTATTTTGCCTTCATTGTTTATTTTCTCTCTCTTTGTTATCTTTTGCTCACTTTTCTTGGCTCATAAAACATTCTCCATCCTCTGGCTTACCACCAGTACTTGCCACATTGCATATATTTTTCTTACAATATGATACCATCTATAATGTATCTTGTCAGTTTATCTCCTTTCCAGAATCTTTCTTCCTCACTGAGATATATAAATCTTGTGATTCATGAACAATTTTCTTAAATGTTTGGCATTGTTCCATATATTCTGCCAAACTCCTTTCCCAGTTTTTGTCGTCCCCTATGTAACTATCTTTATTGAAGTTTAGCAAGGTTTATACCAGCCCAAATTTCTCACTCTCACACTGAATGAGACATTCTACTGTGTATGGTCACAGTTCCCCAGCGCATCCTATATCATACATAGCCACACAAATAGTGATTAAATGATGTAAATTAATCGGTTCACAGGGGTTTAAGCGTCTGCCTCAGAAATTATTTTATACCGTCTTAACGTCTACAAGGCTTTGAAGTGTGCTGTCATTGACTGAATGCCTGGTTGAGATGGTGTTCCTTGCTTCCCTTTAATGCACAGTGTATGAATGTGAGGCACCGACTCAATCACACTTACTGTCAGCCTCAACTTAACTGATGTTCTAACTGCTATTAAGCAAAACCCTAGCTAACGTACAAATTAATCTATGCCTTCACCGACAGAGAATCATAGAATCCCTACAGTGTGGATTCTATGCCATTCAGCTCATCAAGTCCACAATGACCCTCCGAAGAGCATCCCACCAGGCCCACCCTATCCCTGTAACCTTACATTTCTCATGGCTAACCCTCCTAGCCAGCACATCTCTGGGCACTATGGGTAATTCAGCAGGGCCCATCCACCTTGCCTGCACATCCTTGGACTGTGGGAGGAAACCAGAGCACCCGGAGGAAACTCATGCAGACATGGACAGAATGAATCCTATTGTCACCTTTCTCTGCTCCTTTTTATATATTTGTCGATGTTGAGTGAATCTTCAGGCATCCAACTGGTAATACACTTTATGATGGGCTTTCCCATGTCTTTAATTGGTAGAACATGAAGGGGCTGTCCAGATAGGCAAAAAATATATATTTTTACGGTCTACTTATACAAAGCTCAATGGGAATTAATTAATCAATGTTCCTTTTGAACATAAACAGGACGGAGAATAATTCCAACGTTTGAAAGAGGAGATGGGATGGTCTCACCTGTCAGTTGGAAACTCATGCCACCTCTTGTAAGGTAAGCCACTAAATTAGGTGGAGATCAGGCCTGTGGTGGAAGACCCATGTGTCTAAAGCTTTTGTCCAATGACCATCACTATCACCACAGGAGCTCACAAGCCATACCAACAGGATACGCTCTTCTTGGGCTCCCTCCCTGTCTTTCACCAGTTGATACAAGGGGAGGCAGGAGGAAAGTATTAAGTAGCCCACCTGCCATCAATCCACTGCCAAAGTGGCCCCCACGTTACCAAACATTATCCAGGGAAAGCATTCAAATCTGTCCAAATATGCTATCACGCATTAAGCAAATAATACGGTTATGGCAAGAATGGTAGCTATATTCACATGCTGTCAAAAACAATAAATTAACTCTACTCCAAAAGCCTGCAGACCATATCCACTCTCTACTTAAAAAGCAAATTATCCTTATCTGCAATCCAGCTGCCCTTGCTCTGCAAAAAAAAGGTAATTTGTGATGGGAAGAATATTGGAATATGTCAAAATTCCAACTCTGCTGCTTGGCATTTTTCCTCTAATCATCTCAAAAGTCTGTGTGAAGGATGGATTTACAAAATTACACACAACATCCCAAATCTCTCCTCAAGAATTGTCTGTGCAACACTATAATAATTTGCTTCAACTTCAAATCAAAGAGCTTGCTGATGAGAAATCGATTAGCCTTATTGATCTTAGCTTCCCACTGTGCAATTATTTTCAGCGACTGGTTATTAATTGCCCCAAATTCTTGTTCCATTCTTTCTTGACAAATGGATGCCAATGTTAAATCTTAAACTGATGACTCTGCAACAGTTTCTGTTTTATATCAGCCAGGATGTAGCTCATTTAGTGAGAGTCCAAGTGCAAAATGCAAATTGATCTCAAACACACAATTTGAAAATACGAAATGTGCTGTGTCCATCCATTGCACTGCACTGAAACAGAAATCATAGCACAAAATAAACTGGATTTGCAAAGTGAGGACTGCTGATGCTGGAAATCAGAGTCTAGATTACAATGGTGCTGGAAAAGCACAGCAGGACAGGCAGCATCCGAGGAGCAGGTAAATCGACGTTTTGGGCAAAAGCCCTTCATCAGGAATGAAAGCAGAGAGCCTCCAGGGTGGACAAATAAATGGGAGGGGGTGGTGGGGCTCAGGAGAAGGTAACCAAGAGTACAATGGTGGATAGGGTTGGAGATAAAGATGATAGGAGGGTGGAGCGGATAGGTGGGAAGGAAGTTTGGGAGGTGGGACAGATCATGAGGATGGTTCTGAGCTGGAAGGTTGGAACTGGAGTAAGATGGGGGAGAGGAAATGAGAAAACTGGTGAAATCCACATTGATGTCATGGGGTTGAAGTGTTCCGCGGCAGAAGGTGAGACGTTCTTCCTCAGGCGTCAGGTAGTGAGGGAGCGGCAGTGAAGGAGGCCCAGGACCTGCATGTCCTCAGCAGAGTGGGAGAGGGAGTTGAAATGTTGGGCCACGAGGTGGTGGGGTTGATTGGTGTGGGTGTCCCGGAGATGTTCCCTAAAGTGCTCTGTGAGAACGCACCCAGTCTCACCAATGTCGAGGAGACTGCATCGGGAGCAATGGATACAATAAATGACATTGGTGGATGTGCAGGTGAAACTTTAATGGATGTGGAAGGCTCCTTTGGGGCCTTGCATGGAGTGAGAGAGGAGGTGTGGGCACAGGTTTTGCAATTCCTGTGGTGGCAGGGGAGGTTGCCATGAAGGGAGGGTGGGTTGTTGGGGAGCGTGGACCTGACCAGGTAGTCACGGAGGGAACAGTCTTTGCGGAAAGTGGAAAGGGTTGGGGAGGGAAATATATCTGTTTGTGGGGTCCGTTTGGAGGTGCCAGAAGTGTCGGCAGATGATGCGGTTTATGCGAAGGTTGGTCGGGTGCAAGGTGAGGACCAGGAGGGTTCTGTCCTTGTTCTGGTTGGAGGAGTGGGGTTTGAGGGCGATGGTGCGGGACGTGGATGAGATGCTTTGGAGGGCATCTTCAACCACGTGGGAAGGGAAATTGCGGTCTTGACCTACAGGAAAAAATTGACGAAAGGTCATCGGCCAGGATTCAGTAGAGCTCAGGGTTCTTGTAGTGCTGTGGTAGTGTCCCTACTTCAGAACCAAAAGATGTTTTCAAATCTCACCTGCTCCAGAAGTGAGCAATGACATCTCTGAACAGGTTGATTAGATTAGATAAGTGTAATCTGTACACCTCTGTCTAAGCCTTTTTGATCTGCACATCCTTTCTTACTGTAATCTGCTGTACAGCTCGTAAACAAAGCTTTTCACAGTAATTCCATCACGGCCAATGTGGGATTCAAATTCAACAAAAGTCTCAAATTAAGAATCTAACAATGGCACAGAAGCATTACTGACTGGGGTAGAGGGGTTGGGGGGCAGCAGGAATTTGATTCATGAATGTGTTTCAGGAAAGGCAATCTGCCATCCTTCTCTGGTCTGCCTTACATGTAGCTCCAGACACACAGCAACATAATCGACGCATAACCATTAGGGAGAGGCAATAAATGCCGAACCAACCGGAGATGCCTCCATCCTGTGAATTAATTTTACACAAAATCAGTGTTACTGGGGGATTGGTTGGAGCCTCCCCTCCCCCCAACCCACACACACACACAAACCTTTGGAGGAGTGTTCCAGCATGATTTAAGTGCCTTCATTGACCAACATTGTCCCTCTCACCCAATCAAGCCCACAGTGGGACAGAAAACCTTACCTTCACAAACTGCTAGAAAATCAAAGGCCTTTCATTTCTATACTTTTATTTTAATGTAGACGGTACTGGCAAGGCCTGAAATTGTTTCCTATCCCTATCCCTAACTGAGTGGCCGTACTTCAGGGACTGTTAAGAATCTGAGTGCTATGCATCTGAGTTGCTGATGTTCTAAGAGTCTCGAGGGTAGATTTGCTTTCCCTAAATAATTTAATGAACCAGATTGTTTTTATTATTTATCACTGACTAACTGAAGTCCAGATTTTATCATTTCAGTAGAAATCCTCCCAGTGGTGAGTTTTGCACCTGCCTCCAGACCTGGATCCCTGGATTACAACTCCATTGAGATCACTTTATCAGTATCTATCCCCACGGCATATTGAGCTCTGAAGCCTAAGAAGAACATCACCAACCCCAGCTACAGGTGAGTGCAGGAGATTGGGAGTCACTGAAGAGAAGTGGGGAAAAACAGGGAAGAGAACGGCATCACATTTAATGACCCCACCCCCTACCTAATGCTGGATCCATCAACTGTTGACTTAATGCCTGCCAGCGAGGGACTCTGCTCCACATGAGGCCGCAGACAAACCCAAATCTGGAGTCCAGGAGACGTGGAAGAGACCTCTCGGTGCCACTTAACCCCAGGACCACCACTAAAATCTGATGGGCTCAGGGAGAATGGGTGTCAAGTGCTTCATTAATGAGCCAAATTGGCATCCTTGCAGACAATATTGCCATATTATACCCTGGCTGCCCTCAATATTACTGAGGACAATGTTCCCAATGCAGGAAATGCAATGTTGGGACTTGGACCTGATTCTGTGGGCTTCCCCCTCCATTATGCCCGTTCCAGCAGGTTCCATTACATCCCACCCATCAGCTCCATTCATTTCTCCCAGACGTTGTTTGACCTGTTACTGTTGTATTATGTCTCTTAACTGGTACCCAAAATGTCTTAAGAAGACATGCTTACGATGTCCTTTGTCAGCACTACATTAGCTACATCCAGTTTCGAGCTTATGTTAGCTAGGCTCCCATGAGATGGTCCAGTGGCTCAATGGTTATCACTGCTGCCTCACAGCGCCAGGAACCCAAGTTTGATTCCAGCCTCGGGCGACCATCTGTGTAGGATTTTCACATTCTCCCAGCGTCACTTGGGTTTGCTCAGGTTTCCTCCCACAGTCCAAAGATGTGCAGGTCAGCTGGATTGGCCAAGTAAATTGTCCAGAGTGTGCAGGCTAGGTGGGTTAGCCACAGGAAAAATGCAGGGTTACAGGGAAAGGGGAGGCTGCTGTTTGGAGGGCCAATGTGGATTGAATGATAACACTGTTGGTGTTCGATAATAAATATTGCTGAATCAGGCACAAATATACTGCTTGAGGTGAAACATCCACCTCTGCATTGTAAAAATTAAAGTTTGTTGGATTAGCCGGAATGAAATGAGGGAATAAAACATAAGAAACCTGGTGACGACGTAATTATAAGAAAGGTCACTGTTGTTAATGTCTATTGCTGAAGCAATGTGTGTATGTGTTTATATCAAGTGCTGTTAACTCAGCGGTGATAATTGAACTGTCATCGAGTCTGGCTGAAGTTCTGTTTGAAACAGAAGGGCTTATGCCCGAAACGTCGATTCTCCTGCTCATCGGATGCTGCCTGGCCTGCTGTGTTTTTCCAGCACGACATTTTTCAACTCTGATCTCCTATTTCTATCTGATAATCAGAACAGGTCCAGATAATTGGGTTCATGCATGATTGTAAGTATTGTCTGGGTAAGGTTTTTGTCATGTACTATACTTTAAAAATTAACATGGGGTACATCCCAGCATTGGCATGGGTTATTGATATCCAGAGTAAACCTGGTACACCAGGGCAACTGGGAAAAGATAGCAAAAGTGATCAGATCTGCTGTGGATGTGGATCATTTTTTGCTTTCATTGGAAGAAAAGTGGGAAAAACAATGGTCCCAACAATCAGTTGATCCAAACGAATCTACAACATTTCTTTTTTCCCAGGTAGGCTGGTAAAATTGAAGAATTCTCAGTATTAGAAGTGAACTGCTTTGGCATAGTAGCTTTTAACTAAAGCATTACAACAAAAATGACTGACTGAAAATGATAATGTTGGAAGCTGCACCAGCTAAAAACATAAGTTGAACACACAGCTGTTGGGAGCTCTCAACTCCTCACACTGCCCTCTTCTTCAACTCTTACTCACAAATTGTTAAAACTCTCTATTCATACACACCTGGTGAAAGGCCATTGACCATCACGAACTGTTTCTCTCTCTGCATTTTCTGTCTGACCCGTTGAATTTTCCAGCACTTTCTGTTGTTATTGTAAACAAACTAAGCCTGTCTGAACAAGCAAATTTGTTAATTGAACTGTTTTATATGCTTGTAATTATGACTGTAATTGACTTCTGGCTCAGCTCTCGGAAAATTATGGATGAGATCAATCTCCAAGGACAAGTCTCATTTTATTGGATTTTATTGAGCTGCCAGGGATTACACATGAAATATTTAAAATTTAAAATGCAGGTAAAATATGTTTTTCGAGCTATGGGAGTCAACAAAAAAAAAGACAAATTTCAATAAAAGGCAAGAGAAATGATTGTGAACAAAGCTGCCTTCGAATAAATCCAAAACAAATGCCTGATTTCTCAAAAAATGCCAAGTAGGAAATGTTTAGTTACCCATTGTTTAATATCTACTTTGAGATATCTAACAATTAATGTGTAATTTTCACAGCCCTGAACAACACGGGTAATGGTAAGTCAGTTGGGAAAATAAGATGCAATCAGTAGAAATGAGATTCTAGACATCGAGACTGCAGTGATTGGAATGATGGCCAGGTGGATCTCATTGAGTATGAGTTCCATGAATAGCATTGTTAACCTGGGTCCAGTCAGGGACCCCTGGCTGACAGGTACAAACAGGAATCTTGTCCCTACCCTCCCCTTCACGGTTTTGATCACACAGCACTGCCCTTTGATGTGAAGGGCAGTGCTGTCGCTGGACACCTGGGTGTTTTCCCATCTTCCTGGTGGTGGAATTTGAATAAAGATTCGTGCACTTTGTGTCTTTCACTGTGTCTCACACCTGCACACACACACACCATGGGTGCTGGGGAAAAAATAAGCACAAAAGAAAGAAAAAATAACAAAAAAAAAACAAACAGGAATCTCAGAGATTTTCCTCACTCAAGGGACTGGTTCTGAGCTGGCTGGTCAGAGTCCATGTACTGTGCACTTGTAAATGAAGGGTGACTTGGTGATGGGATACCAGCCTCCATGGAATTATTTCAGAGAGGAAAATGTTAAATTGTTTAAGAATGTTTGAACGGGGACATGAATACACTGCTAGTGAATGGTGACAAGACTTTTATTATGTCTCCTTTAATGTATTACCGACCATTGACAATGCCTCTTCAACCTAGAGACTTGGCCATTTGGTTGCAGCCCATGCAGTGGGTTTTTTTGCCATGTATGCTGGGAGCACATGATGCTGGTCTGGCACAGGTAAAAACAATGACTGCAGATGCTGGATGAGTGGTGCTGGAAGAGCACAGCAGTTCAGGCAGCATCCGAGAAGCAGCAAAATCGACGTTTCGGGCAAAAGCCATTCATCACGAACAAAGGCAGAGATCCTGAAGCGTGGAGAGATAAGCTAGAGGAGGGTGGGAGTGGAGAGAAAGTAGCATGGAGTACAATAGGTGATAGGTCAGGGAGGAGGGTGGAGTGGATAGGTGGAAAAGAAGATAGGCAGGTAGGACAGGTCATGGGGACAGTGCTGAGCTGGAAGTTTGGAACTAGGGTGAGGTGGGGAAAGGGGAAATGAGGAAACTGTTGAAGTCCACATTGATGCCCTGGGGTTGAAGTATTCCGAGGCGGAAGATGAGGCATTCTTCCTCCAGGCGTCTGGTGGTGAGGGAGCGGAGGTG
>NC_057724.1:69914845-69916378 GCF_004010195.1 Chiloscyllium plagiosum
GAAGGGAAATTGCGGTCTCTAAAGGAGGAGGCCATCTGGTGTGTTCTGTGGTGGAACTGGTCCTCCTGGGAGCAGATACGGCGGAGGCAGAGGAATTGGGAATACGGGATGGCATTTTTGCAGGAGGTAGGGTGGGAAGAGGTGTAATCCAGGTAGCTGTGGGAGTCGGTGGGTTTGTAAAAAATGTCAGTGTCAAGTCGGTCGTCATTAATGGAGATGGAGATGTCCAGGAAGGGGAGGGAGGTGTCAGAGATGGTCCACGTAAATTTAAGGTCAGGGTGGAAGGTGTTGGTGCACAGTACCATCCAGCACCATTTCCATCACCTTAATTGGTCACTGCTGATCGTTATGACATGCTTCCAGGTTGTGTGTCTGCGCTAAACAGCAAGGCAGGACTGTACTGTGTGTGCTGCAACCAAATGGCCAGTCATAGAGTCCTACAGCATGGAACAGGACCTTCGAACCAAACTGGGCCACGCTGACCAGTATGACCTTCCACACTAACCCCATTTCCCTGCACTTGGCCTAGATCCTTCTAATCTTTTCCTGTACATGCAGTTGCCCAAGTGTCTTCTAAATGTTGTTAAAGTACCTGCCTCAACCACTTACACTGCCCATTCCATGTCCGTATCATCCTCGGAATAAAAAGGTTGCCCCTCAGGTTCCTATTTATTCTTTCCACTCTTACCTTAAACTGATCACCTTTGGTCTGCGATTCCCCAACCCAAGGAAAAAGACTGAGTGCATTCACTGTATCCATGCCTCTCATGATGGTATACACTTCTATAAGATTCCCCCTCCATCTCCTATGCTCAAAAGAAGGAAGTTCGACCTCTTCTTATAGCTCAGGTCATTGAGTCCTGGCAACATCCTTGTAAATTTTTTCTGCACTCTTTCTAGTTTAATAACATCTTTTGTACAGCAAGGTGACCAAAACTGAACATAATACTTCAAGTCTGGCCTCACCAACTCCTGTACAACTCATAGAGTCATAGAGAAGTACAGCATGGAAACAGACCTTTCGGTCCAATCTGTTCATGCCGACCAGATATCCCAACACAATGTCCCACCTGCCAGCACAAGGCCCATATCCCTCCAAACCCTTCCTATTCATATACCCATCCAAATGTCTTTTAAATGCTGCAATTGTACCAGCCTCCACCACATCCTCTGGCACCTCATTCCATACATGTACCACCCTCTGCGTGGAAAAAGCTGCCCCTTAGGTCTCTTTTATATCTTTCCCCTCTCACCCTAAACCTATGCCCTTTAGTTCTGGACTCCCCGACCCCAGGGAAAATACTTTGTCTACTTATCCTATCTATGCCCCTCATAATTTTGTAAACCAGGGCATTTATGGAATGCCCTGCCAGTAGCAGTGGTGGACTCTCCCTCTTTATGGGCATTTAAGCAGGCATTGGATAGGTATATGGAGGATAGTGGGTTAGTATAGGTTAGGTGGGCTTGGATCGGCGCAACATCGAGGGCCAAAGGGCCTGTACTGCGCTGTATTATTCTATGTTCTATGTTCTA
>NC_057724.1:69917229-69948935 GCF_004010195.1 Chiloscyllium plagiosum
GTGTCACCATCTATTTCCCTACAGTCTATATTTTCCATATCCTTTTCCAGTAAGTACTGATGCAAAATACTTGTTTACTTTCTCCCCCATTATCTGCGGCTCCACACAAAGGCTACCTTGCTGATCTTTGAGGGTCCCTATTCTCTCCCTAGTTATCCTTTTGTCCTTAATATATTTGTAATAACCCTTTGGATTCTCCTTAATTCTATTTGCCAAAGCTATCTCATGTCCCCATTTTGCCCTCCTGATTTCCCTCTTAAGTATACTCCTACTTTCTTTCTACTCTTCTGCAACATAACTTCCCAACTTCTATACTCAATGCCCTGACTGATGAATGCCAGTGTGCCAAAAGCCTTCTTCACTGCCCTGTCTACCTGTGACTCCACTTTCACAGAACCATGCACCTGAACTCCAAAGTCCCTCTGTTCCACTACACTCCTTAAGGCCCATGAAACTCCTACCTTGTTTTGACTTTCCAAAATGCAACACCTTATGCTTAGATATATTCAACTCCATTTGCCATTTCTCAGCTCACTTCCACAGCTGATCAAGATCCTGCTGCAATTTCTGATAACCTTTCTCATGGTCTGTGATTCCACCTTATTTTAGTGTCATCTGTACTGTTATCTCAACTTGCCCCATTGATTTGCAGTTTCCTATCCTCCACCCACTGGATAAAAACTAGACTATGATAATTCCTGACATTAAAGTCTACCAATTTCTTGTTTGGGCTTTCAGCTCTAACAACAGTCAACAATGCCTCAGGACACACTCCATAGGCAAATACAGCCTGTGTTACCCATCAGGTAGGAGGGCATAGGGTGGCATGATGAATCAGTGCTTAGCACTCCTGCCTCACAGCGGAAGTGACCCGGGTTCAATTCCCACCTTGGGTGATTGTCTCTGTGGAATTTGTACATTCTCCCTGTGTCTGTGAGAGTTTCCTCCGGGTGCTCCAGTTTCCTCCCACACTCCAAAGATGTACAGGTCAGGTGGATCGGCCATGCTGAACCGTCCATGGTGTTCAGGGATATGCAGGGTAGGTAGACTAGCTACGTAGAATGCTGGGTTACAGGGAAAGGATGGGGGACGGTTCTGGCTGGATGTTTGTTAGAGGGTCAGAATGGACTTGATGCACTGAATGGCCTGATTCCACACTATGATTCTCTCCATGGATACTGGCAATGGATATGTAACAGACTTATCGCCCCATCATGTGACATCTCTGACCCCACTTACAGTTAGGCACTTCAATACTGAACTTTGGAGCTTACCAACACCTTTCACTTTTTTTTGTTACTGGGAAAACTTGCACACAGGGATGGATACCAAAGTCATGAATTCAACCAGGCTGCATCCTTGGGCTACCCCCTGACACTTTTGGTGATCCGTCACTTTGCACCTACTTGGCTGCTCATAGCATCTTGACCATAAATTATCTTTGTGCACTTTCACCTTCACCTATAGCTTAAAGGCTCACAGTACTCTGTCATCTGATGGAGGAGCAGGGCTCCGAAAGCTAGTGTGCTTCCAATTAACCCTGTTGGACTATAACCTGGTGTTGTGTGATTTTTAACTTTGTACACTCCAGTCCAACACCGGCATCTCTAAATATTGAATGTCTCAAGTTCTGTATTTTTAAAAATTCATTTGTGGAATATTGTCCACCTTTAATTGCCTATGAGAAGGTTGTGTTTTTTTTTCTAATTTATTCTCTTGGATGTGGATGACACTGGCTAGGCCAGCATTTATTGCCCCTCCTAATTGCCCAGAGGGCAGCTGAGAGTCAACCACATTGCTCACAGGTAATCTCGACCAAGCCAGGCCTGGTAAAGACGGTAGATTCCTTCCAGAAAGGATATTAGTGAACCAGGCAAGTTTTTTTCCTGGAAATCAATAATTATACTCTTACTGAATTTCAAGTTTCACTGAATTCAAATTCTGCCAGAATTTGAAGCCACATCCCCAGGACATTATCTAGGTCTCTAGATTAATAGTCTAGCAATACAGTAATACCACCGGGCCATTGTCACCTCCTATAGACAAATGTCATAGTTAAATCCGCAGTGTGTTAGAGTGAGAATGATGACATATCACTATTGTTCCAAGGCAGGACAGTGTGTGACTTGGAGGGAAATGTCAAGTGGTTCCTAGCACCTGCAGTCCTTGTTCCTCTCAACTTGTAGAGATCACAGGCTCGAGAGGAGAAGTGTTGGTGAGCTGCTGCAGGGAGTTTTGCCAATGGTATACACTGCTACCTAGTTACAGCCATGGAGGAACTGAAGCTGTATTTCACTTCACTGTTTATCAGCTCAGAAGGGAAAGCCACCAATGCTGTGATTGAAGAGGAATCGTAGCAAACTGGACACAAGTCACAGAATCATAGAGTTGTACAGCATGAAAACAGAACCTTCGGTCCAACTAGTCCATGCCGAACCCAATCCCAAACTAAAGTTGTCCCACCTGCCTGCTCCTGGCTCAGATCCCTCTAAACCTTTCCTGTTCATTCACTTCTCCAAATATAATTTAAATGTTGTAACTGTACCCACATCCACTACTTCCTCAGGAAGTTCATTCTACATACAAATCACCCTCTAAAAAAAATTTCCCCTCATGTCTTTTTTAAATCTCTCCCCCTCACCTGAAAAATATGACCCCTCGTTTTGAAATCCCCATCCTTGGGAAAAGACAATAACTATTAACCATATCTATAGGACTCATGATTATATAAACTTCTATAAAGTCTCCTCTCCACTTCCCATGTTCCAGAAAAAAAAGTTCCAGCCTTTCTTTATAACTCAAATCTTCCATACCCGGCAACGTCATGGGAAATCTCTTCTGAACCCTCTTCAACTTCATAATATCCTTCCTGTAACTGGCTGACCAGAACTGGACACAATACTCCAGAAGAGGCCTTGCAAATATCCTATACAACCTCAAAAAGACTTCCCAACTCCTATACTCAAAGGAGACTTCTTTATAATTGAAATTACATAAAGTAAATCAAAATAAAATGAAATAAACCTGATTTGGAGATGCCGGTGTTGGACTGGGGTGTACAAAGTTAAAAATCACACAATACTGGGTTGTTGTCCAACAGATTTATTTGGAAGCATTAGCTTTCAGAGCACTGTTTCATCATCAGGAGCAGCGCTCCGAAAGCTAGTGCTTCCAAATAAGCCTGTTGGACAATAACTTGGCGTTGTGTGATTTTTAACTTTGAATTAAACCTGTTAAATCCATCTCCATATGGGTCATCAGGAATGGGCATGCTTGCCTTCATTGCTCAGACCTTTGAGTTTGGGACCTGGGACATTATGTTGAAGTTGTACAGGATGTTGGTGAGACCTCTTTGGAGTACTGTATCAAAGTCTGGTCTCTCTGTTACAAGAAGGATATTATTAAGCTGGAGATGGTTCCGAAGAGGTTTACAGGATGCTGCCAGTATTGGAGGGTTTGAGTAAGAAAGAGAGGCTGGATAGGCTGGAATGTTTTTCATAGGAACGTAGGAGATTGAGGGGTGACCTTATAGAGGCTTATAAAATCATGAGGGGTATAGAGAAGGTGAATGGCAGGTGTCTTTTCCCTCAGATGGGGCATTTGAAGACAAGGGGGCATATTTTTTAAGGAGAGAGGAAAAAGATTTTACAAAGAAATGCAGGGTAATATTTTTATACATAGGGAGCTTTGTGGGTGGAATGAGCTTCCTGAGGAAGTGGTGGATGTAAGTACAGTCACAATGTTTAAAAGACATTTGGAAAAATCCATGAATAGAAAAGGTTTGGAGGGATATGGACCAGGAGCAGGCAGGTCGGACTAGGTTAGTTTGGGACTATGGTTGGCGTGGACTGGTTGGACTGAGAGGTCTATTTTGGTGCTGCAGGCACTGTGACTCTTGCCAAAGACACCCCCATCCAGTGAAAGAATAAAGCTGCCAAACATTGAAGTTGTGTAGATGGAAAAAGAGACATTCTAGGCTGACCCAGCCCATAGGATGTCATTCCTATTCAAATCAAATACGAATTACTAAAGCATTATGCATTTACCTTTAACCTTTAACACAGTAAAACAATACCAAAGGATGTAATCGGACAAAATTTGATGTCAATCTGAGAACATCATTGCTAAAGGCCTGAGTCAGTACTGGCATAATGTTTTTATTGCAAAGGTAGGTAAATTTGCAGTGGGGACCACCGGTTTCTACCTCAAGACATGAACCCTGGCCTCATTATGTCATTTGAAACTATTGTTTTTAGAAGATCCTGGCCAAATGAGCCCATAGAAATAGGAGCTGTAGTGGGCTGTTCAGCCCATTGAGTCTGCTCCACCCTTTACTGAAATAGTGGTTCATCCTAAAACTTCACACTTCTGTGAATCAATTCCTTTAGTGATTAATAATCTGTCTACCTCAGCCTTGAAAACACTAAATGACCCAGCCTAGACAGCAATCTGTGATAACAAATTGAAGATTTGTTACCCACTGGGAGAAGAAATACCTTCTCATCTCTGTCTTGCTCAGAAATGTTGTCCTCTGATCCTGGACTCTCCCACAAGGGAAGCAACCTTTCCACATCTCTCCTGTCAAGTCCTGTCAGAATCATGGATGTTTAAGTTCCAGATAGGAGTTTTACTTTTACTACCAAACTGAATGGCCATCTGGTACACCAGCTGACATCTTTATTACAGGTCATTTTGGTCCTTATTCATTCACCAAGATAAAAGCCATGACATGGAGATGTTGGTGCTGGACTGGGTTGGACAAGGTAAAAAATCACACGATACTAGGCACGTGTTTTCAAATAAACCCATCGGACTATACCCTGGTGTTGTGTGATTCTTGACCAAGGTAAAAGCCATATACTGGAGTCTGCATGCCTTCAACAAAAGATAGCAGGAGTCTATGCTGTGTAAATTTAATAAACACGGTCTTAGCTATTCACACCTTTTCCAATGCAGGATGTTGTGAGACATCAAGAACCTTCTTCCCTCTGGTTTTAGTTGCTGATCTCATATGATCTGACATCACTGACAACATGATAGCTATTGACTCTTTAAATTACAAATCAAGTATGCCCCACGTGACTTCAAGAGCCTGGTTTCGAGCAGATTAGATTGGATTAATTACAGTGTGGAAACAGGCCCTTCGGCCCAACAAGTCCACACCGACCCGCCTAAGCGTAACCCCACCCAGACCCATTCGCCTACATTTACCCCTTCATCTAACACTATGGGCAATTTAGCATGGCCAATTCACCTAACCTGCACATTTTTGGATTGTAGGAGGAAACCGGAGCACCCGGAGGAAACCCAAGCAGACACAGGTAGAATGTGCAAACTCCACACAGAGAGTCGCCTGAGGCGGGAATTGAACCTGGGTCTCAGGCAATGTGAAGCAGCAGTGCTAACCACTGTGCCACCGTGCTTTGTAGGTCAGACTCCAGCATATCAGAGAAACAGGCTAGGACCCAGAACTGAACTTCTGACTGTTCAACTATTTCTTTTGCCAGAGTGTAAGAGACTGAAGGGTGAACCTATAGAGATCTATAAAACCATCAGAGACATAAATAAGGTATGTAAGTTAGCTTGCTGAGTTGGAACGTTTGTTTTCAGATGTTTCGTCACCGTGATGAGGTAACATCATCAGAGTCTCTGGTGAAGCTCTGGTGGCATGTCCTGCCTCTCTATTTATCGGCCTTGGTTTCTTCAGGTGGGTGATGTCATTTCTGGTACTTTTTTTTTCAAGGCAAGGTAGATGGGATTTAAGTCGATGTGTTTAATGATGGAGTTCTGGTTAGAATGCCATGCCTCTAAGAATTTTCGTGCGTGACTTTGTTTTTGCCTATCCTAGGATGTGTGTGTTGTCCCAGCAAGCTAACTTACATACTTATCATCAACCTGAGCTACAAATCTTCTCAAAAATTGCTAATAAATAAGATAGATTGCCAACAGCTTTTCCCCATGGTAGAGGAGTCTAAAACTAGATGGCATAACTTTATGGTGAGACGGGAGAGATACAAAATGGTCCAGAAGGGCAATCTTTTCACACAGAGGGCGGTGAGTGTCTGGAATAGGCTGCTAGAGGTAGTAGAGAAGGCGAGTACAATTTTATCAGTTAGGAACCATTTTGACAGGTGCATGGATGGGATTGTTACGGAGGGATATGGACCAATGGATGGGATGGTGCATGGATGGGATTGTTACGGAGGGATATGGATCAATGGATGGGATGGTGCATGGATGGGATTGTTACGGAGGGATATGGACCAAATGCAAGCAAATGGGACCAGATTAATTGTGAAAACTAGGTGATATAGACAAGTTGGGTCAGAAGGCCTGTTTCCATGAAGTAAACCTCTACTCTACTGCTGACCCATGTTGAGATGCTCCTGATTTAGGTCCGCATTGTTTATCATTCATTCTAAATCATTTTATGTTGTTGTGGGAGTGATGCATTATTTTAGTCTTCTTTTGCATCACCCAAATAATTTTGGCAGCATGATAGTTATGATTTTTTTTCTTTATTAAATGACTCTTTAGCCTCAGACCTGTGTAGATAATGAGTTTTACCAGAACATGAAATTAATCATCTGTGTATCCTATTTTAAATTACAATAGACCAGATGATTTTTTTGGACTATATCCATATGCAATTATTGGTTACACATAGATGATTAATGTTCCTCACAACAAATTTTGATCACTTTTTTTAAATCCTAAAAGGAGGTCCTTTATTTTCTTGCTTGAAAACATCACATCACATCACTCAGACTACTATTTCCATACCCTTATTACCTCAATCAAAGAACGTCACTGTGATATTTGAACTGCGATACTGTAAGGACGCTTTGAAATAGAATTCCATATTCAATATGAGATGCGTGAATGGCAGCAAATGTTATACAACAGTAGACTTCAACAGCAATTTATATGCAGACAATCCCATTAACCTGGTAAAGTGTTCCAGGCTACTTCACTGGAAGGTAATCAGACAGGTAGCAAGGTCCACGGAAGGATCTCCTGATTTTAGCTCCTTGCAAAATGAATTAAATCAAACAGCATGTTCCTGCTGTTGCTCGTAACTAGCAGAATACAAAATAAAGCCAAAAACAAAACATCTCGTTAGATGTGTGATTCTGTGACTTATCAGCTCTTGCTGAACAATCCTGGGTGTGCAAATAGAGACAATTACATCCAATGTGAGATATTTAGTAAAGTTCATACTGTGCTCATTCACACTTGTGAGAAATTACATGCATGTGCAGGGACACACTATTTGCAAACAAGGCCTTGTTCAATTGCAGCAAGACATCTCTGTTCCTGTACTCAAATCCTCTCACTATGAAGGCCAACATGCTATTTGCTTTCTTCACTACTGGTTGCACTTGCATGCTTACTTTCAGCGAATAGGGGACAAGAACACTCAGGTCTTTCTGCACTTTCGTCTTTCCCATCTATCAACATTCAAATAATAATCTGTCTTCCTGGTTTTGCTACCAAAATGGATAACCTCACAATTATCCACATTTTATTTCATTGACCATTCATTTACCCACTCAGCCAAGTTGTCTAAGTCATGCTTAAGCATCTCTGCATTCTCTTCATTGCTCACCTTCCCAACCAGCTTCGCATTGTCTGCAAACTTGGAGATATTACATTCAGAGGCAGACATACTGAATACTGATTCAGTATCACACAATTTCCAATGAGGGAAATAGTGTTCAGAGCTAAAGACAATGACATCAGTCTAATTTGATATCTGCTTAGATGTTGGGAACATGGAAGTCATGCTCTTGTCCATCAGAGCAAGCCCAGATCTCAAAGGGCTGATGAATTATTTCTTGCTTATCATTTCACAGTGGTGAATATCAGGTCCAGCAGTCTAATCATAGAATTCCCAGTGTAGAGAGAGGCCATTTGATCCATCGAATCCATACAGACCCTCCAAAGAGCATTCCACCCAGACCCACCCTCCCATCCCGTCCCTGTAACCCTGCACTTCCCATGGCTAATGCACCTAACTTACATATCCTTGGACACTATGTGACAATGTAGCCTGGACAATCCACCCTAACCTGCACATCTTTGAACTGTGGGAGGAAACTGGAGCATCCAGAGGAAACCGGCGGAAGCATGGGGAGAATGTACAAACTCCACACAGAAAATCACCCAAGGCTGGAATTAGACCCATATCTCTGGCACTGTGAGGCAGCAGTGCCATCCACTGTGCCACCTTCAATCAGCATTGCCCTCAGCTCAGAGCATTTGCTACAACACCTCCATCAAACATTTAATGTCACAAAGTGCTAACTCTGTTCCTCTCTCCTCAGATGCTGCCAGATCTGCCACATTTCTCGAACATTCTTGTTTTAGTTTATATTAAATGGCATCTTCAGCTGTTTGGCTAATGCAAATTTGGCTCCTTGAGTATAAAGCTTTGCACTGGGACAATGTTTTAATGCTGTGTCTAACTGTCCAATAAACTCACCCAAAAGTTGAAGGTGCTTCTGACATCACTGTTTAGGAAGAAGTCAAAGAGCTTTTGAGAAGATTTGTAGCTCAGATTGAGGTTCGGGATGTAGGTGCGCTCGCTGAGCTGAAAGTTTCATTTCCAGACATTTCGTCACCCTACTAGGTAACATCTGTTGATAATTCCTGCTTTCTATTTATATGTTTGGGTTCCAACTGGAACTCTATCAACAAACACATCGAGTTAGACCCCACCTACCACCCCCTGAGGAAAAGAACAAAATGACATCACCACATGAAACAATGTCACCACAGGAAATGACATCACCAACCCAAAGAAACCCAAACATATAAATAGAAAGCAGGAATCATCAGCAGTGCTTCACCCAGAGGCCCAGTGAAGATAATACCGAGTAGGGTGACGAAACATCTGGAAATGAATCTTCCAGCTCACCGAGCAAACCTACATCCAGAAGTCAAAAAGCCTTGGAGAGGATGCAGAGGAGATTTGTCTGAAGACTGGGAGGGTTGGCTTCAGCTCTCTGGATTTTTATGAGGAATTTGGATAAACTGAGTCTATTCTCCTGACAGAAGATTATTTTAAGGAGAGATGTAATGCAGGTCTGCAAATTATGGAAGGATTTGATCAAAATTTATTTCCACTGGAAGAAGGGACAATAACCAAAAGGACAAAGATTTTTTTTTTAAAAAAGAGCCCTGAGACAGATGAGGAACCTTTTCCACAATGTAGGTTGATAGCATTATGAATACATTGGCTTCAAGCAAGATGAAAGCGAATTGAATGGTAACTCTCAAAACAGAATAAACCATTTATTGAAAAATTGGCAAAAAATAATATATTATGGAACTCAACAAAGAAGAGTGCAATAAATTGAATAGCCCTTTACAATGGGCCAAATAGCCAACTTCTGTGCTGTTTGATTCAATAGTCATTGGTACACTTGTTCACAATCTTTCGATCCAACTCTTTGTCAGTACATGGAAGAGAAGCTTAATTATCCTCGACTGTCTCTTTTACCTAACAGCCCTGCTCTCCAGACAAATACTTGCTTTGCACATAATGATTTCCTTAAGAAGTTAATTTCCCAAAAAGCACCCCACTTGGTTACTTAAGTTTCACCACACGTTTCCCTTTCTCTGAGGAACATGGGCAATTTCTCTTTCAGGAGTATAGTTTTAAATATACATCAATTTCTTCAGTGTCATGGTTATTTCTACTGGCTGGCATGCCCCAGCTCCTTTCATCAAAGCTTCATTCATAATAACAGGGACGTTATTAGCTAAATGCAATATCAAGAGTAGATCTTTATAGTTTAAACAATGGTATTTGTTCATCTTATTTATAATGTTAATTTTATTCCTACTTCAACTTACAGAAAAAGTTTCTATCTCATATGTTCACATTACAGTACATCCCTGTAAGAACTAATTTCCATAATCACCCACTTACGGTAGGTTAAAATGTGAATTGTATAATATATTGGAAATACATCCAGTAATGTAGATGAGCTTAGTTTGATTTCTCAATGTATATTATTCTTTGAAAATAACTAAAGTGCCAGGTTTTGTATTTAATCCAAAATTATTCAGCAGTTTTCAGTCTCCTTTGATTTATATTTCTTTTATTTGTCCAATACCATTTCAAAACTGATCAATTTGCTCAAAGGAAATGCTCAATTTACCATTGCATTCCAAAATCAGAATTAATGCTCTCACATATTGCATATTTTCATCCATTCAGTGTGTCAGGCAATCATACACAAACATGGGACATTCTCCCACCAGTATCCTTGAAGGACTCAGAGTGATGCTGGGAGGGGTAGGGGAGGAACCTTTTAAAATCCAATAGGTACTCCACCTGGCACTAACCTACCCTCCTCTGCCCCTATTGCATTTAGGTTACTAAAGATTAGATTAGATGATTACTTACAGTGTGGAAACAGGCCCTTCGGCCCAACAAGTCCACACTGACCCATCGAAGTGCAACCCACCCAGACCCATTTCCCTCTTCACCTAACACTACGGACAATTTAGCATGGCCAATTCACCTAAGCTACACATTTTTGGACTGTGGGAGGAAACCAGAGCACCCGGATGAAACCCACAGCGACACGGGGAGAATGTGTAAACTCCACACAGTCAGTTGCCTGAGGCGGGAATTGAACCCAGGTCTCTGGCGCTGTGAGGCAGCAGTGCTAACCACTGTGCTACCGTGCCCCAGCGGTGGAGTTGGAATAAGGTGGTTTGCCCACCAGTGAGTTGACTGAGGCTCTTAAGGAAACAATTCGTGTTGGTTGTTGAAACCCACACCCAAATCCCACTTTGGTAAATTGGCAGTGCACACGTGTGTGTGTGTGTGTGTGTGTGTGTGTGTGTGTTTGGGAAGGGGTCTCCTTACAATTGGCCATTGGAGACAACAGGGACAATACCCTTCAAGTGATACTCTTTGCACCCACAGTTTTCACTGTACATAAGGTCTCTCATTCAAGGCCTCCCTCCTCCCACAACATGTTCTGCTCTAGCCCTGACTGCAGTACCAGCATGACCACCACTCCCAGGTTCAGTAGGTTGAATGTGTACTCAATGGTATTTGGAAAAATAAGAGGTGACCTTATTGAAACACATTAGAATCTTAGGGGACTTGACAATATAGATACTGATAGGTTCTTTTCCCTTGTGAGAGATTCTCAGACCAGAAAGCATAATCTCAGAATAAGGGGTTGTATATCAAAGACAGAGTTGAAGAGGGTTTGTTTTTCAGATGGCATGGTAGCTTAGTGGGAAACAAGCAAGAGGCTGGAAGTACACAGCAGGCCAGGCAGCATTAGGAGGTAGAAAGGTCAACATTTCAAGTGTAATCCTTCTTTAGGACTGAGGGTGGGTGTAAGGGGAACTGCAGATAAAGGGGCTATGGGGCAAGGTGGCGAGATGGAGATAGGTGGAGACAGAAAGACTGGGTTCGTTCCTCCCATTGACCTGGTTGGTCAATGGGAGGAACGAACCCAGTTGGTCGTTAGAAGGAAGGGTTGATAAGACCAATGAAAAGGAGGTGGAGTGACTGGAAAGGTAATGGGGGATGGGAAAGGAGGTTATATGAAAATGGAGAACTCAAAGTTGCGTCCTCCAGGCTGTAGGCTGCCCAGGTAGATGTTGTTCCTCCAATTTGCTTTCTGATTCATTGTGGCAATGGACTAGGCCAAGGATGGTCATGTTGGAAAGGGGAATTAAAGTGGGCAGTGAATGGGAGGTCAGGTCAGCCCTTGCGGGCCCAGCTGAAATGCTTGGTGAACTGTTCCCTTAGTTTACATTTGGTCTCCCCGATATAGAAAAGACCACATAGTGGCTCAGTGGTCAATACTGCTATCTCACAGTGCCATGGACCCAGGTTCAATGCCAGCCTTGGGCAACTGTCTGTGTGAAGTTTGCACATGGTCCCCATGTCTGCGCGTTTTCCCTGGGTTTTGTCCCATCATCCAAAGATGTGCAGGTTAGATGCATTGGCCATGCCAAATTGCCCCATAGTTTCCAAGGACACGCAGGCTAGGTGGGATAGCCATGGGAAATACAAAGTTGCAGGGATGGGGTGGGATGCAGTGTGGACTTGGTGGGCCGAATGACCTGCTCCTGTAGGGATTCTATGATTCTCTCAGAAGGTGGTCAATTTCTCCAATTCTTAACCATTGACAGCTATTGCAGCTGTTTGGTTAAGTGCAGTTTCAAGACTAGGATACTCAAGTTTTTAATCAGCAATAAAACCAAAGGTTATCGGGAAGAGGCAGGAGGAGTTGAAAGCCATGATAAATGCCATGATCTCATTGATGATCGGGCAGACTTGATGGGCTGAATGGCCTACTTCTGCTCCTTTATCTCATGGTGCTCCACCAAATGCAGAAGTCTCAGGGCTGAGGGATGCCCACCATTCAGGGTCCAATTGCTCCATTGAAAAGTAACTCCTCTGGGGAGGTGGTGGTTCCTATTCCCAGTGAGACTCTCACCGGTGACCCACGATTGTTGCTGGATCCCAGAGCAGAGATAAACGATGGCAAGATGGAGGTCACTGGGGAGGGGTGAAGGGAGCAAGGCGGCTTTCAGTGAATCCAATGTACTACCTGCCAGACGTTGATTTTAATATAGGTATATAAGAAGGAATTCAAAATGTGAAATCTACATTGGAAGAAATTCAAA
Source organism: Chiloscyllium plagiosum (assembly GCF_004010195.1). Lineage (NCBI taxonomy): Eukaryota > Metazoa > Chordata > Chondrichthyes > Orectolobiformes > Hemiscylliidae > Chiloscyllium > Chiloscyllium plagiosum. Next base: position 69,929,902 of record NC_057724.1, read on the forward strand.
AGGTGGAATTTTATCAGGGTCTCTGCAATATGGCCTGTAGCACATATTGTGGCAGAATCCTAGGAGAATGCTGGGGAGGCAAATCTCGAACGCAGGAATATGTTATTCCATGATTTATGCTTTTCACAATCAGCACAGCAAGATTCTCACGAGGTAGTGGCGAGTTGACAATTAAGAAGTCTATTGCTTGTTAAATGCCTTATTAATGGCAAAATGTGCCTCATTAATTTTCAGCTTCCTATCTTACCAAATGCTTCAAATAAACTATGTTGAGAATTCGTGACTTGGAAGTCAGAGCAGGTTCCCACTCCTCAAATGGCTTCTTTGTTGGACACTGATCACCAGCATCTCAGGGTACACTCCAACATTGGTCAAGTGCACTCTACATCCAGAGACATCAGCATCCAATATGTATCAGCCTTTAAAAACTCACATTGCACATCTCCCAATGTACATGCAGAATGCTTCTACACTTCAGTGCTGCACTAGCAACTCTAATTGCAATGCAGCAGCAAGGACACTGCACTCGAAGACATGAACTGGACCAGGCTGCATCTCCAGGCTCTTCACACTCTGTCATAGCACTCACTCATCCATAGGCTACCTGGATGCTCAATGATGAGGAAACCCTGTTGTGCACCACCATCTCCAGCAGCACTTCCACGTCCTTGAATGCAAAGAGGGGCACTGTCTACCATATCTGGGGCAAATGTCAGGAACCATGCAACACATTATATTTTGTGTTCCAGCACTTGCTATGAACCGAGCCAAAATGCTCCAGTACAAATACATTACCAGCCTCTACTCAATGTAGAAAATTGGGAAAATTGCCCATGCATGTCCAGTGCACAAAACAGCAGGACAAATTTAAACTGGTGAATTAGCACGCTGCCAATCTACTCCCAATGATTAACAAAGTGCTGAAAGGTTTCATTGCAGGTTTGCAAAAGAATGACTTGCTCATTGATGCTCAATTTCGGTTCAGCCATGATCAAAGGCTTCTAAACTCAATACAGCCTTACTGAGCAAGAGAGAATCTGACCATCGCAACCTTGATGTTTAAAGTCATGGCATTGTTCTAAGGACTTTTGAGACTTTCAGAAATCATTTTGATGGCTTGTGTTTGACCACAATGTCACTGATAATTGATGTCTGCCTCATTTTCATTCTGGATATTAGAGTATAATAATATTGCTTTGTTGTCTCTTGTATAGAAACAGTTCTGCTCTTTCTATCAATCTTAATTCTTTATTCTCAGTGAGCACCTGAAGTTTAATGACCTTTAGAAAAAAAGGTTATTGATGACACAATCTAAATACCATTAACTGAGACACTGGAGAAAATGTCCTGCCCCTTCTTTGAGGGTTCTGTGGGATATTTTGCATGCAACTAAAAAATATAGAAACATAGAAAATGCATCACTATTCAATATGATCATGGCTGATCATGCAACCTCAGTATCTCATTCCCACTTTTTCTCCATACCCATTGATCCCTATACCCACAAGGGCCATGTCCAGTTCCGTCTTGAATCTATCTAATGAACTGGCCCCAACAGCTTCCTGTGGTAGAGAATTCTACAGGTTCACAACTCCGAGTGAAGAAATTCTTCCTCATCTCAGTCCTGAATGGCTTACCCCTTATTCTTAGACTGTAACCCCGAGTTCTAGATTTCCCCAACATTGGGAATATTCTTCCCATATCTAGCCTCTCCAGTTGCATTTTATATGTTTCTAAGAGATTCTCCCTCATTCTTCGAAATTCCAGCAAGTACAATCCCAGTTAAGCCAGTCTTTTCTCGTATGTCAGTCCTGCCAACCCAGGAATCAGTCTGGTGAACCTTTACTGGACAGAGCAATTAAGGTCTTGGTTTAACAGTTTGTGAAAGGTGATGCCTCTGAAAGTGCTGCACTCCCTTAGCCTGGCAGTGTAGGTCTAGACTGGACTATATCCCCAGTCATTTGGAGCAGAAGTCAAATACTTAATCATTTCTGATTGTTGGTTATCTAAAGTTAAATGTTGCAACATATTTCTGACTGCATTAGTGAAGAGAAAAGCATAAAGTGGGACATCAGCTGTGTATTTAATCTTACACAAGAAAACCAATTTTATGATTTATTGTCTCTAAATTGTCTGCATTGTAAATATTATAAACACCAAGGCTAGCTGAGATACTTTGTGCACACTGTGCTTAATCTACTGTGTTTTAAAGGATTTGATTTTAGTTTTTCATCTGCTTAAGTAAAGTGAAAAAAAAATTCTGTCACATTAGTCTTATGAAGTTAACTCAACCAAATAAAAGAGCAAGAGGAACCTATTACTATCAGCTTGGAGTACAAACAAAGATTTGGTTTGTATTAACATGTTTCATCAATATTCAAATAAATGTACACCTACTGAGCAAAAACTCTTTGGTGCCACCCAGCAAGAAAGGAATGGATTTTCAGGAATAATTACCGAACTAAAGTGTTACTCCCTCTCCGTGCCTGGTGATTGGGAACTGATTATCTCTTGAAAAAAATGCACAAGAAGTACACCTGCAGGAATCACTCTTTCAAAGGACAACAATACATAGATAGGAACACTGACCATAGGGGAGGTGATGGATTAGTGGCATTTTTGCTGGACTGTTAACCCACAGACTCAGATAACATTCTGGCGATCTTGGTTCAAATCCTACCACAGCAGATGGTGGAATTTGAATTCAATAAATATTTTGGATTAATGATGACCACGATTGTGGAAAAGTCCTGTGAATTGAGTTTGTCTCACAGTGATGAATTGAAGCATCAAAGGAGAAATTGGTCCAATGGCTGAAATCCTGCATTGTGGGTTTTAAAGCAGGATGGCGGAATGGGAAATTTGGACAAGACATAGATTGTCTTGACTACTGTAATAAAAAAGCAATTAAGTGGGCTAACAGCAGGTATTACCTTATATGATACCCAAGCATGGTAAGACAGGGCAGTTTATCATTAATTCATTGGATGTAAGCGTCACTGGCTAGGCCAGCATTTATTGTCCTTCCCTAATTGTCCCTAGGGCAGTTAAGAGTTAATCACATTGCTGTGGTCTAGAGTGACATGTAGGCCAGACCAGTTAAGGAAGTGGGTACTGCAGATGCTGAAGATTAGAGTCAAGATTAGAGTGGTGCTGGAAAAGCACAGCAAGTCAGGCAGCATTGGAGGAGCAAGAAAATTGAAGTTTCAGGCAAAAGCCCTTCATCAGGGTAAGGAAGGCAGTTTCCCTCCCGAAAGGACGTTAGTAAACCAGATGGGTTTTTTTCTGACAATCAACAATGGATTCCTAGTCATCATACTTAGACTCTTAATTTCAGATAGTTATTGAATTCAAATTCCACCAGCTGTTGTGGCAGCATTCGAACCCAGGATCTGAGAATATTACCTTGAACAGTATATACATTAGGGGATAATACCTTTCTCTAATACCTCCATAGGTTTACTTTTATTGCAACTTCAACTTCCAGTGTAAACATGTAATAACCTCTTCCTGGAGCTAGACATAAAAAAAACTGCAGATGCTGGAATCCAAAGCAGATAAGCAGGAGGCTAGAAAAACACAACGAGCCAAGCAGCTTCAGGAGGTGGAGAAGCTGGCATTTCGAGTATAACCCTTCTTTCTGGAGCTTTCATACAAATTATTTTCAATGTCCATAACTTCAAATAACCTCTTCAGAATTTTATCCAAACAGTTCTGGTCTGGAACTATTACCAAACTCTTTACTCTAAGCTCATCTATTCTTTGTATATTTGTCTTCGATCAGGAGCACTGCTTTAAACATTGATCTTCATCCATGGATTTCTGCAGCAATTCTCCAACTTGACTAAGAAACTACCTACTTTCAAGTTATGGGTATTTCGGTTAAGCTTAAAAACAAACAAATCCAATAATTCCTAACAGGTACCCCAAAATAAAATCAACGTTGCTCAGTCATAAACTCTCTTAATGTTCACAGAAGTCCATCAGTTCTGTAAGCTCCATCAAGTTCTGTCAAAAGTAATCAGTACAGTTACAGAAATACTTGCAAGTTAATCACTAAACCCTTCAGACAAACTGAAAACCCAAATACCACTAATTCAAAATTTAAAGGTCCAAACTTATAAATAAATAATATTTATATATAGATATAAATCACATGCCCTACAGCACAAGTTATATGGTAAATCTTATAGATTGTACACCACACCACACTCCAACAGTGGTGAAGGGACTGAAGGTTTAAACTAATTGGTGGAGTGCCAGTCAAATATCTTGCCTACAGCACACATGTAACTTTGCATTGTGCAAAAATAACAAGAAATAACTCAGCCTGCAAATTCAATTGCTTCCTCTTTTGTTTTTAGTGCAAGGTTTTGAACTGCATGAAAGTGTTTGGGACATATATTGTCTTATGGGGTTGAAATTATTATCATATTCATGCTCTTAGATAACTTTTAAGCTACAGTAGGAATATTCCCATTTGCATCGTTCCCTACATTACAGCAGTGACTACTCTTAAGAGTGCTTCACAGTCAATGAAGTACTTAGGGACATGAAATTCTTTGAAATTGCCTGATTAGGTGCAGAAAATGTCAACATGTCAGGCCTCCCATTTACTCCATAATATATTCACAAGTCGTTTGAAAATTATCCTTATGTGGGCAGTTGTTACAAAACAGGTGCAGATCATTTCCCTTTATTGATAAAAATGAGACAAGTTATTGACATGAATAAAAAGAAACCTTGGCAGTGAAGCAGCAAGCATTATCTTGCCAAGTGACAAACTTTCTGAATGGTTTCTTATTTAGTGGCAGTCCTGTGCAAAACAAAAACAAATTGAAAATATTGTACATGGACAATTATTTTAAAACGGCTCGTCTGAAGTAGGGGTCATTCAATCCACGACTCAGGCATCTTTCACTGCTATACCAGTGACCATTGTTGCATCTAAACCCCTGGAAATGTTCTTCAATTCATTATAGTTCCTGTTGGAATACTTTAAATTGTTAAACTTCTGGATGTGGAAAGATGGACTGGCTCCCCTTCTTTATTTCCCTGCCCCTCAGTTGATCACAGCAAGATTAATTTAAAAATAGATCCAGTGCGGTTACCTTTTTCCCAGACCCAAATGAACTTATGTTCTCAAAGAAGGCAATTTAACCAGGTTTCCTGAGTTAATAAAGAGTGAAATTATTAATTACTAAGCATGAGAAGAATTGTTTAATGTAACATGCACACACACACTGCTTAGATATAAGAGGTGAGTCCAAAAAGATAAAAGTTAAAAAGTAATTGATACATCGATCAGTCTCTGAGCAAAAGTTCAACATTTTGGGTCTCTACTCACTGGACTTGAGAAGAATCAGAGGTGATCACATTGAAACATTTCAGGTTCTTAAGGGGCTTGGCAGGGTAAATGCTGAGATAGATGTTTCCACTCCTGGGAGATTCTAGGATCAGAGGGCATAGTCTCAAAATAAAAAATTAAGGTAGAGATGAGAAGGAATTTCTTTTTCCAGAGAGTTGAGAGTCTCTGGAACTGCTTGCCACAGAGAGCTCTGGGGGCAGTTTCCTTGTGTATATTTAAGACAGAGATAGATAGATTCTTGATCAGTTGGGGAACCTTGGTATATGGAGAAAGGGCTGGATAGTGGCCATGAGGAATGCCAGACCAGCCATTAATCTGTTTCATTGTAGAGCAGGCTTGAGGGATTGAATGGTCTATTCTTGTTTCAATTTTTTATGGTCTTTTAGAAACCTAGCCAGCCTGATTTGAATGAACAACCCAGTGCAGTGCAATGTCCACAGTTGGAAGAGTGCCCAGCAGATTGGTGAGAAAATGTTTCTGTGCCTTGCAAGAGTAAGAAAGATTCATTGTAAACTGCTGTCCTTCTCTCCCCTTAACACCATTGTGTGAATTTATAACATGTTCAATCATCTCCTACTATTTCACAACTCATTCCTTTTCTTGTTCCCTGCAGGCATCAGCAGCACCCATCCTCAACTCAGCATCCCCTCCGGTCAATATCCCCTCCTCTACATCTGAGGTGGAAGTCACAGAGGCAGCACTGTGTCCTGTACCCTCCAACAGCAAGCTCACAAAGGCTCGAGGGGCCTTGAGTTCACTCCAGATACCTCTTCCACATAAGGAAAGAGAGTGGAACAAGTAGGCATCGAGTCAGAGGAGGGAGTAGAAGTAGCTTTCTCTCCACCAGCTATTCTTGAGGTGTCTGGCTGACTCCAATTCCACCCTGCCTGTAATCCCCAACCCTGTGTAAATTTGAGCTGAGCAGGATAAGCTTGCATCTGTCCAGGCTTCCCCCTCGGGACCTCGTGTTACAAATGCCCCCAGAGCTGCATCAATTGGTAGGCTCTTTCCATCCCAGCTGCAGACCCCAGGACATCAACCTGCACCGAGTGGGAGAGGATATGCTCAGGTTTCATCAAGAGCTGTGTGAGTGATTGACATTTTAGCTGCAGCTACAAGAATGAAGGTAGCGAGAGTAACCATTCTGAGGAAGACAAAACACCCTAACTCTGTATGAGTGATAACTTTCTTTCTGTAGCAACCATACTGACTTGAAACTTTGTCATGATTGAACGATGAGCCATCAGACATTGAGAAGGCCTCCTTTGTAACCCTTACTTCTTTCAATCAGCAGGGGAAGCACAAGAAGATGAGGCAGGTAAGCTGTGTCTACGGATCATTTCAAACAGGGGATCCTGACCTCAGCAGCATCAAAACATTGCCTGTCAGAGAAAGATAACTTCACACAACTCAGATACATTGACAAAGGCGTCCTGTCTGACATGTTCTGATTGATGATAAGGCACTGTAGGATGGTGAAGGTGCTCTTCTTTGGATTGGGATTCTCACTTTCTGCTCACTTTCTTGCTCAATGCAATGCTAGGGCTCATAAATCCCCATTGTCCATCACATACCCTCCGGGTATACTCCAGTTTTCCTGAGCAAAGCATCTAAGGACAATGTGATGCCCATATTCTGTCTATATCGCATCGAAATGAACCCCAGGATGTGACCAGCGTGAAAACCTAATACTGAGGGAATGAAATGGGGGTCCTCATTGGCCCTATTGGATGAAGGTAGTGGACTGTAGATACACTAGACACAATGACTTGGCGTTCTGACTGCCATCTCTGAACAGAGTACAGTGCCACTGTCTCTCTCTCTCTCTCATCTGCATGACCTTCATGAAAGATAACAGGGTAGGGCTCCCAGATTCTTCTCTGCCTCATGAGGGAACGTTTTGACAAGAAACTCTGGATTAGGAAGCTTCCCCACATCTGCCTGTGTTTCTCATGAACACCTGTGGATGCTTGGCGTATAACAGAGATAACAGCTTCCACTGGGGATGGTCCCAGTGAGCCTATGTCAGCACTATCAGAAACAACACATCCTCTCAGTGACATGATCATTCTGCAATCACAGTGTAAACAAATAGCATTTAAACAGCATCTTCCAAGCAACGGGACATGGAATCTTCCAACAAGAAGGGAAATAAGGTTCCTCCACATGTGCATTTCATATAGATGACCTGATTCAGACCTATGCTACACAAGCCATTTGACACACACAGACAGGAGAAGATTGTAAGTGTGGTAGGAAAAATGGGAACTTCTCCCCTGAGACATTCCCCATGACCCAAGAAGGACAGCATTGCATTTCGGACAATGATTTAACCTTTCCCATGTTCCTACCCAACTCGTTTATCCAACTCTTCATCTCTCCACTTTACCCCTAGCTTGGTTATGCCATTGTTAAGTACTCCCTCCTCCTCCTACCTGTCAAAACCAGAATGTTGGTCACTACTACTGCCCTCCCACTCTCTACTATCTCTCATGCTTAGATATTGAGATCCCCCTTCCAAAATTATTGCCCTCTCTGCCTCCCAGCATGCTGCTTCCAATCTCCATAATTGACTTCTGCAGCATCCCTTCCACAGCAGCGGTCCCTAATGACCCCCTTTGATCTTCAATGGACAGAGCTCCTGCAATGACTGCAAGTGACAGGGAAGGACAGCCCTGATTGATGAGAAACCAGACCCCTGACTGATGATGGTGCAGCTACCTGCCTGATTTACCACTAATCTCCAGACTAGTTACACTGACCCTGCAGAACTGCCCAGGGCCAACTCTCCAGAAGAAATGTGGATCTGCTGACCTTGATTGTCCTAGCGCCCAAATGACTGCTGGGCTAACGCCCTTGACTGTGCCACTACCCTCTGGCTAGTAACAGTCCCCTGAATTTGACGAACAACTACCTGCCTGACACTTTCAGACATGGCCACTGAGAGTGTTTGCTATGTAAGCTGTTGCCTGGTGTGACATTGGTGTCACACAGTTCCATGCAGCACAACCTCCACCCACTTGCCAGATCACTGCTGGCAAATATTAAAAGCTACCTGGCTTTAAGTTTACACTAAAAGACAAGGCAAAGTAGGACTCTGAGGTTGTAAGTTACACAGAACAAAGAACAGTACAGCACAGCACAGACCCTCTGGCACTCGATGTTGTGCCAACCTTTTATCCAATTCCAAGATCAAAGTAACCGACACAGCCATCATTTTATTATCTCCCATGTGCCTATCCAAGAGTCATTTAGCAGCATCAAAATCAGTGTATCTGACTCTACTATCACTGCTGGCAGTGCATTCCACACATCCACCACACTGTGTGAAGAACCGATCTCTGACATCTCCCCTAAACCTTCCGCAAATCACCTTAAAATTATGCCCACTCATGATAGCCATTTCTGCCCTGGGAAGAAATCTCTGGCTTATCACTCAATCTATGCCTGATCATCTTGTCCACCTCTATCAAGCTCTTAATGAAGTAACAGTGCGGAAAACGGTAAGTGAAAGAAGTGATGCTGTGAGCATTCAAGTGGGCGCAAAGTGAGTGGGCATTAAGAAACAAAGCTAACAATGCTGAGATTTACCCTTGTTCATTGCACAAAAAAAAACAGGCACCTCTCCCTGCATGCAAAGTGGCTTGGCAGCAGCATTGCAACACAAGCTGTCGGTGAACTGCAATGGGCAGGATTGAAGCAGTGAACTGTATTCAAAGTGGAGCCAGAGATGGTGAGGTGCCATGGTGACGTGGTGAGGCAGGGGCTTGTTCAGTGCTAACCTCCATAGATGAAGGATGCAGGTGGACGGATCCCATTGGAGCATGCCCCGGGAATTCTGGACAAGATGGAAGCCCGGAGAAGATTCCAGTGAGCTTAAGGTGGCAGGTACCACTCTGACTTTCTTGTCGGGAATAGTCACTGAAGTTTCTCTCCACGGCCTTGGAAAATAACAAACTGCATATCAATGAGGTGAGATTTGGTAACTAATACAATGTTAATGGATGCAAATGGGACTCTCATTAGTGAGATGCTCACTTAGTCATTAAAATCTTGAGTGGAAAATCAGGTTTGTACTTCTTGATGTCAAAAGGTTCGATTCCTGGTGTCATCATATTTTTCCAATTGACTCGCCATTTCCCACCTCTTTCAGAGGTAGGAAAATTTTAATTTAGTTCAATTTCCAATTCCTCAGATATTAAAATAATCTTTGGAACTTCATGGACAACATTTAAGCTTTGGCTGATCAATGGGAAGTAACATTCATGCCTCACAAGTGATAGACAATGACCATCCCCCAAAAGAGAGAATCTAATCATCTCCCCCTCAGATTCAGTGGAAAGTCCATAACTGAATCCTCTCTCATCAGTGTCCTGTGACTGATCATTGCTAGGAAACTTAATTGGACCAGCCACATCAATCCTGTGGCTATAAGAACAGGGAAGAGTATGAAAAGTCAGGAAATGACTCAGTCCATGATTACCCAAAGCCTGGTCACCGTTTACAAAGCATAACTCAAGAGTGTGATGGAATACTCGCCAATGGCCCAAATAAGTGCACATCCGACAAGGTTCAATAATGACAATGCAATCCAGAATAAAACAGTATTATTGACTAGTATTGACTATTACTTCAAAGACTTACTCCCTCCACCATTGGTGCACTGTGATTGCAGTGTGTACCATCTACAAGATGTACAGTAACTCACCAACACTCCTTTGAGCAGTTTTCAAAAACCAGCTCCTCTGCCACCCAGAAGGACCTGGGCAGTGGCTGCATTGAAATATCGCTGCCTGCAAATTCGTCTCCTAAGTCACACACAGTCTTGACAGGGAATCTCATCAGCATTCCTTTACTGTGGCTGGTCTAGCTGTCCTCAACTGGGCCAAAATTTCACATCTGTTGTCTAATCAACAACATACCCAAACAATGGGGACAAGAGATAGCTTTGGCAAATAGAATCAAGGAGAATCCAAAGGGTTTTTACAAATATATTTAGGACAAAAGGGTAACTAGGGAGAGAATTGGGCCCCTCAAAGATCAGCAAGGCGGCCTTTGTGTGGAGCCACAGAAACCACTGTTTAAGAAAGGTGGTAAGGACAAGCCAGGGAACTATAGACCGGTGAGCCTGACATCAGTAATGGGCAAGTTGTTGGAGGGAATCCTCAGGGACAGGATGTACATGACTTTGGAAAGGTAAGGACTGATTCGGGATAGTCAACATGGCTTTGTGCGTGGGAAATCATGTCTCACAAACTTGATTGAGTTTTTTGATGAAATAACAAAAAGGATTGATGAGGGCAGAGCAGTAGATGCGATCTATATGGACTTCAGTAAGGCGTTCGACAAGATTCCCCTTGGGAGATTGATTTGCAAGCTTAGGTCTCATGAAATACAGGGAGAACTAGACATTTGGATACAGAACTGGCTCAATGGTAGAAGACAGAGGGTGGTGATGGAGAGTTGTTTTTCAGACTGGAGGCCTGTGACCAGTGGAGTGCCACAAGGATCGGTGCTGGGTCCTCTACTTTTTGTCATTTGTATAAATGAATTGGATGCGAGCATGAGAGGTACAGTTAGTAAGTTTGCAGGTGACACCAAAATTGGAGGTGTAATGGACAGCGAAGATGGTTACCTCAGATTACAACAGGATCTGGACCAGATGGGCCAATGGGATGAGAAGTGGCAGATGGAGTTTAATTCAGATAAATGTGAGTTGCTGCATTCTGGGAAAGCAAATCTTAGCAGGACTTATACGAGGGAGTGTTGCTGAACAAAGAGACCTTGGAGTGCAGGTTCATAGCTCCTTGAAAGTGGAGTAGCAGGTAGATAGGATAGTGAAGAAGGCGTTTGTTATGCTTTCCTTTATTGGTCAGAGTATTGAGTACAGGGGTTGGGAGGTCATGTTGTGGCTGTACAGGACATTGGTTAGGCCACTGTGGGAATATTGCGTACAATTCTGGTCTCCTTCCTATCGGACGGATGTTGTGAAACTTGAAAGGGTTCAGAAAAGATTTACAAGGATGTTGCCAGGGTTGGAGGATCTGAGCTGCAGGGAGAGGCTGAACAGGCTGGGGCTGTTGTCCCTGGAGCATCGGAGGCTGAGGTGTGACCTTATAGAGGTTTACAAAATTATGAGGGGCATGGATAGGATAAATAGACAAAGTCTTCCCTGGGGTCGGGAGTCCAGAACTAAAGGGCATAGGTTTAGGGTGAGAGGGGAAAGATATAAAAGAGACCTAAGGGGCAATCTTTTCACCCAGAAGGTGGCATGTGTATGGAATGAGGTGCCAGAGGATGTGGTGGAGGCTCGTACAATTTCAACATTTAAGAGGGATTTGGATGGGTATATGAATAGGAAGGGTTTGGAGGGATATGGGCCAGGTGCTGGCAGGTGGGACTAGATTGGGTTGGGATATTTGGTCAGCATGGATGGGTTGGACCGAAGAGTCTGCTTCCATGCTGTACATCTCTATGACTCTATAACACAGTACCGCACTTGCATCCCAGATCCCTTTAAACTGGGTAGTTCTCCCAGAGAGACTGGACAATAGGCCAGAAAACTGACACCTCAACCTGACAGACTCCACAGGGGAAGTCCAACAAACCTGAAGTTGCATGAAGGGGATCAGACACTCACCATATATCTTAAAAAGAAATCTAAAATATATTCATTTATTTACATATTATCAAGACTTTACATCAGGGAAGGCTCGACTGGTTCTCAAATTGTAAGCGAAAAATCGACTTTCAATAGACTGCCTCCAGGATAAGGGCGTACTCTGCAATAATTCCTTTAATAAGAAGGAACCTGAAGTCTAATTAAAAAGGAAGATGGAATCATCAGTTAATAAAACATCAAGAGCAGAAATAGATCATGTGAATGATAAAAACAACAAAAGTGGATTTTCTCTTCAAATCTCAGACACTCTTTAAAACCGGTAGAGACTAGTAGAAAAAATCGTTCAGTGAATTTCTGTGGCTGAGCCAAAACCACGGAATGTGGCGACAGAGGCTTTTTTCTCTTCGTCCAGCCACTGTCGTTGTCACATCTTATCACCGCACTGCTGTCAGTAAATAAATGGTGAGTGGAGAGGTTTAGCTCTGTCTGCATTCCTTTCATTCACCAGAAATAATACCTCAACCAATGCTCGAGATGGAGGAAATCTCAAGGAACTTAGATAATTCTTGAGGGAGGTAGATATTGGCATTAGATCTCACTGCTGTGGAAACAATTAATGATCTTCCCCTTTAAGCACAGTAGTATGATAATCACTGCAGCAGCATTTGATTTCACTCCCAGTGAGGAAGACTGCACTCACAGTCAATGTTAACTTAATAAAAATAAGACCTTAATAATAGGATCATTGGCTGAAGATTCCATCTGATTCATTTTCAACAAGGGCCCTTTCAATGAGCAAGATCTAATTTGTTGCCACATTTGAGTTTTTGCAAGTCAAGCATCGTGATTGCTCTAAAGTCAGCCTTGTAGAATATGAGTTCCCTGATTGGGGTTGTTAACCTGGTCCACTCAGGGAGCCCTGGCTGACAGGTATAAACAGGAGGGTTTGAGGTTCTGTTTACTCTGCGAGCTGGCTCTGAGGGAGCTAGATCAGTGTCAAGGACTCTCCATGTGTTAATAAAGGGTGGCTTAGTGATGGAATACCAGCCTCGGAGTGAAGTTATTTCAACCATGCATCATAGGAATAGCAATTTACGGGAATAAGTTCTAAATGTTTACTGCCTATGAAAAGTACTTCCTGTTTTTCTTGCTGAATGACCAAGCCACAATTTTGATTTTGTCCCTGCTTGATCACACCAGATGAAACAGTTTCACACAATCTGTTCAACCAATCATTTCAATCAGTCAATTCCTACCTCTCCTGGTTGTGAGGTATTTTCAGGAACATTTCTGAAGCCTGTTCTCATAGGTTAGCTCTCAAAACAGTGGAACCTTTGCCAATGACTGAGCAACAGAAAGGTATGTTCAGTCAGCTTGACAAGGATAGGAACATGAACACTGGAAATACTCAGCATTTCAGGTAATGTCACTGGAGAGAAATGGAGTTAATGGGCAGCGTTTCATGCTCTCTCCTGTGGCTAACTTGGGAGCAGAGAGACATATCATCATGACATAGGTGAAGAATTCACTACCTTCCCATCACTCCCCCAATAAAATGGGTACAGCTTTCTCACTCAACAACAACTGAGACTGTTAAAGTGGGCAATGATGCAAGCGACAGGTGGGAAACATGCCAACCCTCAAAAAGAAAACACTTCAGGTTTTTTCTGGAATCCTGGTGCTGGGGTTGATCCTGGCATTAGGAAAGGGGGAGTTCTGCTGAAAACAATCCCCCTCCCTTTACTGCCTAATTCCTTTCTCTACTGACTCACACCTCACAAAACCACCTTTCCACCTCCACTCACCAGTCCTGGCTCCCTCCAGCAATGATCTGAAGCCTCAGCTGGGTGTACTGCCAGCATCCACCATTGCCGACTCAGTGATGGTGCCAAGCAATGATGTGCCCATCTCTGACTGAGTAAACTGCAGCTCACAGCCTTCTGCTCCCGGCTTCTTAATCCTGGCCAAAGGCCACCACTTCCGCAGTCAAGAACAAAGACCTGCATAGCACAGGGACAAGCCAGCCCACCACGAATCCGATGTGACTTCAGCCTCTGTATCAACCTGCCATGAGGGATCTAGTCAACGGCCTTGCTAAAGTCCATGTAGACATCTACTGCCCTGCTCTCATCAATCATCCTTGTCTCTTCCTCAAAAAAACTCAATCAAGTTTATGAGGCATAAGATTCCCCACACTGCCTAAGTCCATATGTTACAGATGTTAGTAAATCTTACCCACACGAATCTTCACCAATAATTTCCCTGCACTCACTAAGGCTCACTGCCTGGTAATCTCCTGCATGATTCCTGTTGCCCATCTAATGCAAAGAGGGATCACTGACCATTCTCCAGTCATCTAGAATCTCTCATGTGATTAAAGAGGATGCAAAGATTTCATACAAGACCCCAGCAATTTCCTCACCTGCCTTCCTCAGCATTCTGGGATAGATCCCATCAGGCTCCCAATTTCTCTTATCATCTCCAGTGCTTGAAACTTGCCATTCTTATCCATCATTTTCACAGGAAGATGCTAGTTCTGAACTCTAACTAACTGACCTTCACAAGATTCCCACACAGCAGTCATGGATTTACCCTTAAACAACATTCCAGAGTTCCCACCTAATATTGTGGCAGCTAGCCTTCACCCAAATTTAATACTTTCACCCAAGGATGACTCTTGTCCTTCACCATAAGTAACTTAAAACTTACAGAATTACGGTTACTGGTTTCAAAATGCTCTCCGACTGAAACTTCAATCACCTAGCCTGGCTCATTTCCCAATACCCAGTCTAGTCTGGTCCCTTCCCTATTGGGACTATTTACATATTGCTTCAAAATCTGTCTTAGACATACCTAACAAAATCCCCCCCCCCACTCCAACACCTCGAGCGAGTCCCAGTCAACACAGCAGGAGCTAAAATTACCCACAACAACACTTTTGTTGTTTTTACATTTTTCCATAATTTGTCCACATATCTGTTCCTCCACCACCCACTGACTATTGGGAGGCCTGTAGTACAATCCCATCAAAGTGATTGGACCCTTCTTATTCCTGAGCCCTACCCCATGTACTGGCTAGATGAGCACTCCCAAGGTGTCCTCCTTCAGTACAGATGCGGTATTCCCCATAGTCGGTAAACAAACCCCCCACCCCCCAAACCCCCACCACCTCTTTTATATCACTCTCTATTTTGCCTGAAACATCTAAATCCTGGAATGTTAGGCTGCCAGTCTTTTCTCTCTCTCTCTCTCAACCAAGTCTCTGTGGTAGTTACATCATAGTTATCTGTATTAATCCAAGTTCTAAGTTCATCTGCCTTGCCTGTCATTCTCATTGCAGTAAAATCAATAGCTCAAACCGCCAGTCCTGCTGTGTTCAGTAACCTCTCTCTGTCTGTTCTTCCCCCATTGCCTTACTAGCCTTAGTCTCTGACTCCTCTTCAGTCCTTTCACTTGCTAACCTACTGCTCTGGTTCCCACCCACCTACAATACTAGTTTAAACCCTCCTGAGTGGCACTTGCAAACCTCCCTGTTAAGGTATTGGTGCTCCTCCAGTTTAGGTGCAAGTCATCCTTCTTGTACAGGTCCCACCTGCCCTGGAGGTCATCCCAGTGATCCACATGCCTGGCGCTCTCCCTCCTACAATAGTCACGTATTTCACAGTGCTATTCTCCTATTCCTGGCCTGACCGGCATGTGGCACAGGAAATAATCCTGACATCACAACCCTAGAGCGCTGCTTTTCAACTTGCTTCCAGCCCACTAAGCCTGCTGTCCATGACATTCTCACCTTCAAGGAAACCATCCTCAGCTCCATGCATTCCATTGGGTAAATCAGGAGTTGTGGCTGAACGTACTACCTGCATACATAGTCACCATGGAAACTGGAACAGTCCCTGATCTTCCACATGTTCCAGTAGGAGCATTCCTGTCATTATGAACCTTGCCGACTAAACCAATTTCATTAACTATTGGTAATAATCCAGGAACTGATTACACAACCTGACCCATTCAGGATATTTAAGACTGAGATAGATAAGGTTCTTGATTATCAATGAGATCGGGGATTATGGGAAGAAAGCGGGAGAATAGGGTTGAGAAACTGATCAGCCATGATTGAATGGCAGACCAGGCTCAATGGGCTGAATGGTCTAACTTCTGCTCCTATGTCTTATGATCTTATGAGCAGACTAGGCACCAGACACACTCCCACCTTCTAATCTTGGCAGTCTACAATGACAAAAAGTAAGTTTTTTTTAATTTTAAAAATGTACTTTTTTCATAAAAAGTCTTTATATGCATACAAAGTTATTAGAGCAGTTTGGCTGTCTACAATTTTAGTATACTGAAAACAAACAAACATTGGAGTTCCAAAAAGCCCAAACATTTCTTAATTATGCAAGATATTATTTGTATAGATCTGGGTCACTGGGAGGGTCCAATAAATGAATGGAGTCCCATTGCACCTTGGCCAAAAGACTTTAGAGGGTGGTCTTTCCCAACTGCATCTTGGTGGCAGCTACTCCATGCTTTGCTTCGTCCCTCAGCACATGGTCCTGGACCTTGCAATATGCCAGTCTGCAATATGTGGACAAAGTCAACTCCCTCTTCAGGAAGACCAATGCGTTTCAGGCAGACCAAAGAGCAGCCTTCACTGAGATGATGGTCCTCTAGGCGCAGTCAATGTTTGTCTCAGTGTCTGCCCCGGGGAAGAGACTGTAGAGCACAGAGTTCCCAATCACAGAGCTGCTCGGGATGAACCTCGATAAAAACCACTGCAGCAAATACTGGCCTTGCCGGTGATGCATGTATCCCATGAAAGAATACACAAAAAAGAAAAATTGTGTTTTCTTAGATGCCACAATATTACAGATTACTTATATCACTTGGCACAAATACACCAAGAATTCACTGTGCAGAGAGCAAGTGGCTTTATTAGAGGGATCCACTTTACAATAAAACTCAGGCACCAGCTGTCAACTCAGGTGGACATGAAAAATCCGATGGCATAACGCAAATGGAGAGCAGGGAAGTTTTCAAGTGTCACGGCCAACATTTTTCCCTCAACCAAAGCCACAGATTAACTGGCTCATCACTGTGTGGCATCACTGAGTACAAACTGGCTACTTCACTTGCTTGACAACAATATCGGTATGACAGACAGAATTCCCTTAACCATCTTGAGGACACGACAGATGCTATTAAATTACCTTTCTTCCATGTTTCAAGTATACTTTCAAACAGTTACTGCCTGTAGAATGTGCTTATAGCTCCAGACAAGACAATCAATGCTGGCAAATGAAAATGAAACACTTCAAGCTTTGCATTCAGCATCCTCAGCAAAGCACTCTTGGTTCTCTCACAGTGTAGATTAATAATCTGTTTAAGCTCCCACCTCTGTTCCAACATGTATTAACCCCAACCCCAGAAAAGAACTGCTCTCAATGCACCATTGCAATTTCCCAAATCAACAATTACTGTTATCTCTCCCAGTAAGGCTGCCATTTAAGATATGATTTGTGGATAGCTCTGTGTCACAGATAAGTTCTTGCCAAAACCATGAGCACAGAAAGGGTCCAAATCATTTCACTTAGAAATGATACAAACAGGAAAAAGAGGGGACATTAGCAAACCAAGCTCAATTTAAATCAAGACCCTAGAAGTAAAAATACTCTCTAGACTGAAAAGGTACATGAGTGCATGGCACACTGCAACAAACTGGGTGCTCACAAAAAAAATGCAAAAGGGAACATGCACAGTCACTCTTCAATACATAATTATTCCTAACATCAATGCTTTTCTATTAATTGCAAGACTAATGTATAAATTATGATAATACATTCAATCTGTTCCTATCTATGATCTATTAATTATGATGATAGAGATTTGTCTAATTTTAAACCCAATAGCTTGTTTACAAAAATTAAATCACATGGAGGCAATTTCTGGCATGCAACGGATTGGTTAGAAGGGAGCAGATTTCGGCCATAAGATAATGTATTCCAGCGGAATGTGAGAAGTGGGGTTTCCTGTGATACTATGGATTCAGCCTTTCTCCATCCTTGGTAAGCAAAGAGATTTCTACATCAAAATTTGAAAGAGGTATTAAGTTAGGAAGCACAATGTATTTGTGAATAAGATTAAATTATTGAGGCGTAACATGAGATTAAGTGAGTGGGCAGAACTGGAAAAATTGCTCAGCGTGGGAACATGTGAGGGAAGCCCACGCTTGATCCAAAAAGATCAACTTCCGGCTTTTTCTTTGTAAAGAGAAACAAGGAACTGTGACAGGGTAAAGAGAGGTCGGGTTGCTGACAGCAGTCACCAGAAACAAATGGATATATAAACATAGCAATCAGAAACGTTCATGGAACGTGCATGCAGCAGGGAGGTTGTTTCCACTGGTGGGTGACACTAGAACTGGGGGCATCACTGCAAAATAAGGAGGAGCAGATTTAGGACTGAGTTGAGGAGGCACTTCTTCACCCAAAGGGTGTGAATACCTTGTTGAATGTTTTTTAAGACAAAGATAGAGAGATTTTGAACAGTAAAGGAATGAAGGATTATGACAAGTGGAGCTGAGTATTGTTTTCCTCTACTTAGAGTCATAGAGATGTACAGCATGAAAACAGACCCTTCGGTCCAACCTGTTCATGCCGGCCAGATATCCCAACCCAATCTAGTCCCACCTGCCAGCACCCGGCCCATGTCACTCCAAATCCTTCCTATTCATATACCCAGGATCCGGAGGGTTTTCCTTTGGGGCCTTGGAGGGAGGTGAGGGGGAGGTGTGGACGCAAGTCTTGCACCTCCTGCGGTTGCAGGGGAAGGTGCTGGGAGTGGAGGTTTGGTTGGTGGGGGGTGTGGATCTGACGAGGGGGTCACGGAGGGAGTGGTCTTTACGGAACGCTGATAGGGGAGGGGAGGGAAATATATCCTTGGTGGTGGGGTCCGTTTGGAGGTGGCGGAAATGACGGCGGATGAAGCGCTGTACATGAAGATTGGTGGGGTGGTAGGTGAGGACCAGTGGGGTTCTGTCCTGGT
>NC_057724.1:69951071-69978488 GCF_004010195.1 Chiloscyllium plagiosum
CATGGGGAATCTTGTCGAATGCCTTACTGAAATCCATACAGATCACATCTACTGCTCTGCCCTCATCAATCCTTTTTGTTACTTCTTCAAAAAACTCAATCAAGTTTGTGAGACATGATTTCCCATGCACAAAGCCATGTTGACTATCCCGAATCAGTCCTTGCCTTTCCAAATACATGTACATCCTGTCCCTCAGGATTCCCTCCAACAACTTGCCACCACTAAGGTCAGGCTCACCGGGCTATAGTTCCCTGGCTTATATTTACTGCCCTTCTTAAACTGGAGGTGCCCTCTAGTCTTCCAGCACCTCACCTGTGACTATCGATGATACAAATATCTCAGCAAGAGGCCCAGCAATCACTTCTCGAGCTTCCCACAGAGTTCTCGGGTACACCTGATCAGGTCCTGGGGATTTATCCTCCTTCAAGACATCCAACACTTCCTCCTCTGTAATCTGGACATTTGCAAGATGTCACCAACTATTTCCCTGCAGTCTATATCTTCCATATCCTTTTCCACAGTAAATACTGATGCAAAATATTCATTTAGTATCTCCCCCATTTTCTGTGGCTCCACACAAAGGCCACTTTACTGATCTTTGAGGGGCCCTATTCTCTCCCTAGTTACCTTTTTGTCCTTAATATATTTGTAAAAACCCTTTAGATTCTCCTTAATTTTATTTGCCAAAGCTATCTCATGTCCTCTTTTTGCCCTCCCGATTTCCCTCTTAAGTATACTCCTACTTCCTTTATACTCTTCTAAGGATTCACTTGATCTATGCTGTCTGTACCTGACATATGCTTCCTTCTTTTTCTTAACCAAACTCTCAATTTCTTTAGTCATCCAGCATTCCCTATACCTACCAGCTTCCGTTTCACCCTGACAGGAATATACTTTCTCTGGATTCTTGTTATCTCATTTCTGAAGGCTTCCCATTTTCCAGCCGTACCTTTACCTGCAAACATCTGCCTCCAATCAGCTTTCGAAAGTTCTTGCCTAATACCATCAAAATTGGCCTTTCTCCAAGTTAGGACTTCTACTTTTAGATCTGGTCTATCCTTTTCCATCACCATTTTAAAACAAATAGAATTATGGTCGCTGGCCCCAAAGTGCTCCCCCACTGACACCTCAGTCACCTACCCTGCCTTATTTCCCAAGAGTAGGTCAAGATTTGCACCTTCTCTAGTAGGTACATCCACATACTGAATCAGAAAATTGTACGCACTTAAGAAATTCCTCTCCATCTAAACCTTTAACACTATGGCAGTCCCAGTCGATATTTGGAAAGTTAAAATCCCCTACCACAACTACCCTATTATTCTTACTTCACTGGCTAGGCCAGCATTTATTGCCTAATTGCCCAGAGGGCAGTTCAGAGTCAACCACATTGCTATGAGTCTGGAGTAACATGTACGCCAGAGCAGGTAAGGATGGTAGTTTCCTTACTTAAAGGACATCAGTGATCGAGAGGCGTTTTCCCCAACAATGAATTTATGGCCATTATTAGATTCTCAATTCCAGATTTCTTTATTGAATTCAAATTCCACTATCTGTTTTGGTGGGATTCGAACCCAAGTCCCCAGTACATTTCCTGGATAAACAGTCCATCAATGGTACCATCAGGTCATCACCTCCTCCTAGTGCACAAAAAAGATCAGCCAAACATGAAAGGGTTCAGAAAAGATTTACAAGGATGTTGCCAGGATTGGAGGCTGGGGCTGTTTTCCCTGGAGCTGCAGAAGCTGAGGGGTGACCCTATAGGGGTTTATAAAATCATGAGGGGCATGGATAGGGTAAATAGACAAAGTCTTTTCCCTGGAGTGGGGAGTCCAGAACTAGAGGGCATAGGCTTAGGGTGAGAGGGGAAAGATATAAAAGGGACTTGAGGGGCAACATTTTCATGCAGAGGGTTGTACACGTATGGAATGAGTTGCCAGAGGAAGTGGTGGAGGCAAGTACAATTGCAACATTTAAAAGGCATTTGGATGGGCATATGAATAGGAAGGGTTAGGAGGGATATGGACTGGGTGCTGGCAGGTGGGACTAGATTGGGTTGGGATGTCTGATCAGCATGGGCGAGTTGGACCGAAGGATCTGTTTCCATGCTATCCATTTCTATGACTCTATGATTTTATTAAATGGTGGAGCAGGCTCGATGGACCAGATGGTTGAATCCTGCTCCTATTTCTTATATTCTTATGCTTAAGGTGGCTGGAATACTTAGAAGACAAAGCCATGCTTTAGTTGCATGCAATATTAGTTAGATTCTACCTGGAGCATTTAACTCTGGGCAGCACATCTAAGAATAAAAATGCTTTTTTAAATCATTTATTCACTGGCTGTGAGCATCATTCAAAAGGCCATATTCCTTGCCTTATTCATTTTTAAGTGCCATAAAACGAATGGCTTACTCGGCAATTTCAGAGGTCACTACAATTGAGTCCAACTTCTAACTCCAGGTTTTAGAACAAAATAACTATTTAACTGTGATCACCTGTGTCACAAAACTGTTGATTTTCTCAAGGATACAGTGTCCTTGGCTTATTTTCAGATGATCATAAACCAGCTCCCCACTCTGATTAGGTTGGTTTGGTACAGAGATTAAAGGGTATTGAGAGGCCTTGTTGTTTATACGTAAATAGATGAGACTTTAGGGCAAAGCTTTTATGTTTTTAGAAGTAACCAGGATAATTAAGGGGTCATGGTCAGCTTTCTAGCTGAGCAGTTCAGTCCTGCAAACTGAAGTTTGGGTTAGCAGTTCAGCTGTGCGGGTTA
The DNA here is from genome assembly GCF_004010195.1 of Chiloscyllium plagiosum. NCBI lineage: Eukaryota > Metazoa > Chordata > Chondrichthyes > Orectolobiformes > Hemiscylliidae > Chiloscyllium > Chiloscyllium plagiosum. The sequence continues at coordinate 69,953,847 of NC_057724.1, forward strand.
CTAGACTCACTCTCCTTCTGCCTTTCTAACTTCGACCTGTAAGCCTTTGTTCATTTTTTGCTCTGTGTTTAAGGGGTTTGTTTAATGGGACTGTTGTGAATATTTGGAACAACATAATTAAGTCTAGTGTGGATCGACTGAGTTCTGTGGGTATTCCATATTCTGCTCTTTGTGTTTCATTCCATAATCTTGTGAATAGATTTTTGTCTGTTTTAAAACCTGGTAGTCAATCTAGTTAACTTACTCCGGGTAATTTTCACTGTACACTTACCAAAACAAATTGCAAAGTTATGGTCTGAGCTGCCTGTTTAAGACTGCTTTGAGTGGTCTGGCCTAGTCCATATCACCTGTTATGGTGAGATTTGAAATGATGTTTCCAGAACATGAGCATCTACACAGCTAGTCCAATGACCTTACTACTGCACCTCCATCTCCCCTGTAAATTGACATCATAACCATTACTGATTCCAAATTCAGTAATTGAATTTAAATTCCACCAGCTGCCATGACAGGGTTTGAACCCATCTCTGTCGAACTTTAGCCTGACCTCGGGATAATTAATCCAATGACATTACCCATTACGCCACCCCACTGTGTGACATGTCAGAGATTAACTAGAATGATGCCTAAGAAAAAGAGGTAAAATAGGAGAATTATAACACAAGCCTAACTTGTTTTTATTTGTCAATGAAATGACACAAGACTGACATGAGGAGTTTGAAATGATGAAAGGGGTTAACAGATAGATATGGAAAACCTAACACCTCTGGTAGCGAAATCCAGGAGAAAAGGCAGAATCTTGAAACTAGAGTTAGATCACTTGGTACTGAGAGCAGCAGAAATTTGGAACTCTCTTCCTCCTCAACCCCAAAAGACGACTGCATCAACGATGCAAAATAGCCTGATCCAGACAGTAGCTGTTTCATCAAGACTCTCAAGTAATTTTGGAAAAAGGCTGTTTTTCCTAAGCTAGTAATGATCCCCAATGGATGCTCCAATGATTTAAATGGACCCAAACAATTTATACCTGTTCATTTTGTTTTTATGTCCCCAAGGTGACTATGCTTTGATCATGAAAACAGTCATTGTGACACCGAGATTGAATTTTGTCTTCACTTGAAGACTATCTCTGGGACTGCTTGGATTCAGTTGACTGGACCATGTTCAAGTACTCAGCAGAAAACCTAGACAAGTACACCACCGTCATCATGGACTTCATTAGCAAATGCGTGGAGGACTGTGTACCAAAGAAGTTAATCCAAATGTTCCCCAATTGTAAACCTTGGATGAATCAGGAAATCCTCTCCCTACTGAAGCTCAGACATGCAGTTTTCAAAGTGGATGACTAGACCTATATAGGAAATCCGGATATGACTTCGGCAAAGCCATCAGGGATGCCAATACCAGACCAGGTTAGAGGACCATATCTAACAGATAGACTCCCGCTGCCTATGGCAAGGCCTAAACAACATAACAGCACACAAAATGAAGCAGAGCAAGATAGCGGACACAGACACATCCCTCCCTCATGTGCTCAATACTTTCTATGCTCAGTTCGAGCGGAATGTCAGTGATGTGGTGATGCCTCGCCCGATGGCCCCAGACACACCTGTTCCCTCAGTCACCACTGTAGACATCAAATCAATCTTCCTGGGAGTCAACCGAAAGAAAGCAACACGCCTCAACAGTGTCCCCAGTCCAATCCAGTGCAGACCAACTGGCGGAGGAATTCACTGACATTTTCAACCTCTCCCCCCTATAAGCCAAGATCCCCACCTGCTTCAAGAAGATCACCATCATTCTTGTACCCAATTAAGCACATGCAATGTGCTTTAATGACCACTGCCCAGTGGCTGTGACCTCTATAATCATGAAGTGCTTTGAGGGGCTGGTCTCCCACCCTGACTCGATTCCCTACAATTTGCCTCCCAATGTAACAGCTCCACAGTGGAGGCCATATTCATTCCTGAAGCATCTGAACAACAAGGGCACCTACATTCGACTCCTGTTCATTGACTACAGCTCTACCTTCAATACCATTATTCCCTCCAGGCTGATCCCAAAACTCTGTGAGCTTGGTCTTGGCTCTGTCCACTGCAACTAGATCCTCAGCTTCCTGACCCACAGGCCACAATCAGTGAAGATGTGTAACTGCACCTCCTCCATAATAACACTCAACACTGGAGTGCCCCAAGGATGTGTCCTCAGCCCCCTATTATATTCCCTGTAAACTCACAACTTTGTGACCAAATTCCAAGACACCACTGCAGTGGGACAACTATCTAACAACAACGAGTCAGAATACGGAAGGGAGTTGGAGGGCTTAGTGACATGGTGCAGTGACAACAACTGCTCTCTCAACGTTGGAAAACTAAAGAACTGATCATTGACTTCGGAAAGGAAGGGGGAGAACACATCCCATCAATATCAACAGAGCTGAGGTTGAGAGGGTGGAGACCATCAAGCTCCTCGGAGTGACGATCACCGACAACCTGTCCTGGATTTCCCGTGTTGATGCGACGGTTAAGAAGGCACAACAATGCCTCTTCTTCCCCAGGCGGCTCAGCAAATTTGGCATATCCATCAGGACCCTTACCAACTTCTACAGACACACCATTGAGAACGTACTGTCTGGGCGCATAACAGCCTGGTACGGCAACTGCTCTGCCCAGAGCCGTAAGAATCCACAGAAGGTTATGTGCACAGCCCAGAGCATCATGAAAGCCAACCTCCCATCCATGGACTCCTTTTACATGGCTCGCTGCTGTAGAAAGGCTGCCAACGTCACCAAAGAGCCATCGCACCCCGGTAATGCTCTTCTACAACCTCTTCTATCAGCCAGATGATACAGAAACCTGAACATGCCCACGAGCAGGTTCAGTAACAGCTTCTTCCCTGCCATTATTAGACTGATGAATGGACCCTCTAGCTTCAAATAATGCTGATCTTGCTAATGCTGATCTCGCCTAGTTTATATCCTGCACAATGTCACCTGTACACCTCTGTCCAAGTCTTTTTGATCAGCACATCTTTGCTTACTATGAAGTGCCCGTAAACAAAGCTTTTCACTGTACATTGGTACACATATCAATAAAATCAATCAATAAACCCAAAAAGTGATTTAAAGATAATGATGAACAGAGAGAAATCACAATCACATGAAAACCTGAAAGATCCAGATGGTGAAATGTGCTCGACTTGCTGTGGTTAAGCCAAATGGGATGGATGCATTACAAGGGAATCCTTTTTGTCCATTCATGAATGTGGATGCTGTTGGTTTAGACAGCATTATTGGTCAATCCTCAAATACTTTGTCTTCTTGAACAGTTGCAGTTCTTGGGGTGAAGTGATATGCAAAGATAAGAAAGGCAATTCCAAGATTTGTACTCAATGACTGTGATGCAAGAATGATATAGATCCAAGACAGGATAATATGTAGTTTGGAGGGGAATCTGAAGAATTTTAATGGTATGCCTATGCACTGCTCTTGTAGGTTGTAGAGGTTAGCATTGCTGCCTCACAGCGCCAGAGACCCGGGTTCAATTCCTGCCATAGGCGACTGACCGTGTGGAGTTTGCACATTCACCCTGTGTCTGCGTGGGATTCCTCCGGATGCTCCGGTTTCCTCCCACAGTCCAAAGATGTGCAGGTCAGGTGAATTGGCAATGCTAAATTGCCCGTAGTGTTAGGTGAAGGGGTAAATGTATGGGTGAGTTGCGCTTCGGTAGGTCGGTGTGGACTTGTTGGGCCGAAGGGCCTGTTTCCACACTATAAGTAATCTAATCTAAGTAATCTAAATCTAAGGTCATGTATTTAAAATGTGCTTGTGAAGGTACGTTGGTGAGTTACTTCGGACAACCTTATAGAAGGTACACATTGCTGCTATGGTGCATCGGTGATGAAGGGAGAGAATGTTGAAAGTGTTGGATAGGCAGCCAAACAAACAGGATGCTTTGTTCTGGAAGAGGCTTGAGTGTTGTTCAAATTTTACCCAGACAGGTAAGTGGAGATTATTCCATCTTACTCCTGACTTGTGCCTTTGGCATGGTGGACAAACGTGGAGTAAACAGGAGGTGAGGTACTTACAATAGACTTCGTAGCCTCCTCTGGCCACAATATTTGTATAGCTCGTTCAGATCAATTTCTGAACAATGGTAAACTCTAGGCTGTTGCTAATAGGGGATTCAGTGATGGTAGTATCTTTGAATGTTAAAGGGAAATGGCAGATTCTCTGCTGGTGGAGGTGGGCATTCCTTGGTATTTGTGTGGTATAAGTATTATTTACCACTTATCAGGCCAAATCTGGATCTCGTCCAGGTCTTGTTGCATTTGAACACAGACCACTTCAGTATTTAAGGAGTCGTGGTTGGCGCTGAATTTGTGCAATCACCAGTGAACATCCCCACTTACGACCTTATGATAAAGGGAAAGACATTGATGAAGCAGCTGAAAATGGTTGCACCTGATACCTTGAGGAATTCCTGGAGAAGCTAGATAATCACAGAAATCAGAAAGGGATGGACGTGTATTTAAATCAGAAAAGATTAAACCATGTGGGAAGAGGTCTATGTGGAGCATTAACACTGTCCTGGGTCACATGGAGTCTTCTTGTGTTGTAATACAAGTGTTTTCTACACTTGTAATTCTGAAGATAATAGCCAATAACAGCTGACTCTCCTTGGGCCCCAAAGGTGACACCTTATGGACGAGATAATTCAGAAAGTCAAATGCTCTTGTTAATGTAGCTTTACCATCACCACAAGACAGTGAAGTTCCAGCACAATATTTCGCTGCATCTAGTTTCCAACCAGGAAATCCACTGCCATAAAAGGCTGTGGGGGGCAGGTCATTGAGTGTATTCAAGATTGAGATGGATAGGTTCTTGATTGTCAAGGGGATTAAGGGTTATGGGGAGAAAGCGGGAGAATGGGGTTGAGAAACTTATCAGCCACGATTGAATGGCAAGAGAGACCAAAAAAACTGCAGATGTTGGAATCCAAGGTAGACAAGCAGGAGGTTGGGAGAGCATAGCAAACCAGACAGCATCAGGAGGTGAAGAAGTCAACATTTTGGATGTAACTCTGAAGCAGGTTACATCCGAAATGTTGACTTCTCCACCTCGTGATGCTGCCATGACTGAATGGCGCACCAGACTCGATAGGCTGAATGGCCTAATTTCTGCTCCTATGGTCTGATGGAAATCAGCATTTTGAGAAAACGTTTGGGTATTTTAAAATAAATCTGCTGCAAAAAAATAATCCAGGAGTGACTTATTGATGCTTATTCACACAATTGTCAGTTAACTCAAAATTGACAGCAGGCATCTGAATTCATCCCTTCCCCAGCAAACCAGGGCAGAAGTCAATTAAAGTGCCTCAACTGCTACAGTGGCTGAGGCCAGTAAATGCTGCATGGAAAAAGGAAATGATTTGAGAATTTACAGCATTTTATGACTCAAGTTACACCTTTCCTCATTGGAAAATCGCAAATTTACATGTTCATATCTCATGTCCATTCTGTTGTCTGGGAGATTAATAGAACTGATATTAGTTTGTATTCAATATTTTGGAGATTTAAAGAAAAGGCAACAATTTGCCTCTGGAAGTACTATTAGTATTGGAAAACATCCCAAGTTGTTTTGTATCATTGAGACTTACAGCCTAGAAAGAGGCCATTTAGCCCATTGTGTTTTTGCTGCCTTTTTGAAAGAATGATCCAATTAGTCCCAGTCTATTGCTCATTCTCCATAGCCTGAAACTTTTCTTTAACTATTCCCTTTTGATACTGAGTCTGCTTCCATTGCCATTTCAGGCAGCGCATTCCGAGGATCCTAACAACTGACTGTGTGAAAGAAAAATAATGATTGCTTCAGAAGATTAACGTGCACATCCTCGACTTCTTCAAGCACTGGGCCCGATTCCAACTCTGAATGAATACTTATACAGAACCCATTATGCCAGCTTTGTGGAAGGAGTGCACTGCTGAGATTCCAACTGTCACTGCTCTTTCCAGCTGCCAAGATGAGGGTATAGGTCGATTGGAAATGTTGTCGATGCGGATGCATTGAGTCATGGGATTTGGGCTTTAAATGGATCTCACAAGGTGATACAGATACAAACAGATGGGCAGGCCACTGTGTCTCAGCTGTAGCATTCCCTGTTGTTTGCGATGCAGTGCTTTTGCAGGCGGTTTAAATGTCTTTTCACCAATCAAACTTCACACCTGATGCATCTGATGCTCGTGGACCTCCTGCCTCACAAATTACATTTGCGAGTACTACTTGAGACAATAGATTAAGGTAATGGTGATAATTACTGCATGAAATTCTCAGGAGGAGCAAAATAAATGAAATTAATTAGTGTACTAAATACCACACAAGCATTTCATTTCTATCTCATTGAACACGTATAAGTATGGAGATTTTACCATTACGATTGCTGCTCCAGAATTGATGCCCAGTCTTTTATATTAAATTATCTGATTTGAGAGAGCTAGATCATGCTATCTTCTCTTCTGTCAGAACTCCAGTCGTGCAAGTACTGCCATCATAAATAATATGCTTCTCTGGTCCCATCATTAGTTCAGCGTCGAATTGGCAGTCAGGTAAAATGCCTTGCTGGACTTCCCTGCGACCCATGTCCTTTGTTCCACCATGCATACCCGATCTCTCAATCATTGCAACTCTACTCACTGCGACCTTTCCCTTGAACCATGAAATTTTTCCACCGATCTCTCCGCTTGCAAAATCTTCCAGAAAACAATGATGCTTTCAATATTATCACATCATCCCACCAAAACATTACCATTTTCTGCTTTGTTACCCAACTCTGCCTTGAACACACTCCGAAACATGATGAGCACTCTATAAATGTTAAGTATTTTTCTTGCAATATATTGACTAATATATCATCTCCTAAAAGATCATATATATATACAGGAAACACGCTCTCCCACTGTTAAATTTTCATGGGCAGGGCTGCCAGTTATGAACCATTTTATTATAATTCTCTTTGGAACCATTAGCACTGGCTATTCATCAATGCTCAGGCGTCTATAGTGAAGGCCAAAATAATGAAATGGAAAGCATTTCTGTTTGACGATGATATTCTTTTAATAACAAAGCATCCCAAAAGACTTTTGCTTCATTGAGTAGGAATAATTGGAAGCAAAATTTATTTCAAAGTATGGAATAAATGGTAGGCGTTATCTCAGCCTTGTTTTTCATCAGAATAAGATTCACATGTCTTTGTTACCTCTAGGCTTGACTATTCTGACACACAGGGAGAAAGTGAGGACCGCAGATGCTGGCGATCAGAATTGAGAGTGTGGTGCTGGAAAAGCACAGTTGGTCAGGCAGCCTCCCAGGAGCAGGAGAATCAATTTTCGGACATAAAGAATATTCTGACACCTTGATTCTGACACACATTTCACTGATCTTCCTTTCATCCAAAACTCTCCTGTCTTTAATCTCACTAAGTTTGTCAGGTTTGGGCCAGATCAGTGGTGGGGAGTTTTAAAGTTTCATAAATCTGTCTCACTACACAAACCTGCTTTTTGAACTGAGATTGGAAGTGAGCGAAATAAAACTTGACTTGGTTTTAAACATGACAATCATGAGGCTCCGAGTCACATTTTCACGCAGTATTTGGACGTCAGCTGTTGTCACCCAGGTTTCCTGGGTGTTGGTAACCCAGCCATTTTCACACCATGAGAACTTGGTGGATTAAGGAAGTCTCATCCTCTGGATCCATGTGCCTATCTGAGAAGACTGAAGAAGACTTTCCTTAAGGCTTCAGATCTCCACCCACCTCTCCCACTAGAGCACTGGCTTCAGAAGTAATGCAGTTCTGTCAAACATTAAGAATATTACAGTGATCTTATCATTCTCTCAAGCATTTGGAAGGTTCAACAAATACTAGTCTTACCCATGCAAAGAGCAAAAAAAAACTATCAAAATATTACATTCTACATTAAAGAGATCATGCACTTTCAAAATAAGAATTCAAGGTCTTATAGAATAGTTCTGTTAAAACGCTGCATTGAAGCAACTTATATTTATTCCAACATTATGTATTTGCTCACTAAAATACTACTACAGCAGGGGTCCAAAATGTTGCCCTCTGATGCCACCTTTCGGACCTAAATTTGAAAGCCTCCACCCTTGCACCTCCTCTGAATGCCCTCCCTCCCGATTTATGCTCCCCTCCCTGCCCCACTGAATCCTTGCACATACCTGTTGTTGTGACCATCTCTCCACCTAACTGGAGACTCAACCTGTCAATCAATAGGAGCCCCTACAGGGGGCAGCCATAACCAAAATCAGTTCCTCCGAACTGTGGGGAGGAACAGGGAACAATCCTGATTGATGGGTCAACACCTCAGTGACTCTCTGACTAACCCATTCCTGGTGGCTCAGGGCAGCACATTCACTGTTGAAAGAGTTTTGTTCGATATATTCATTGGATGTGGGCATCACTGGTTGGCCAGCATTTATTGCACGTCCCTTACTGTTCTTGAGAAGGTGTTGGTGAGCTGCCTCCTTGAACCGCTGCAGTCTATGTGATGTAGGTTGACCCATGATGCCCTACAAGAGGGGTTTGACCCAGCAACACTGAAGGAACAGCGATATATTTTCAAGTCAAGTTCAAATCCCACCAGGTTAATTTAAGAATTTGAGTTCAGATTGAATGACCTCCAAATAAAACTTGGTGTCAGTGAAATTCATCATGAATTGGCTAGTTTGTCTCAAGATCCTGATGGGTCCACTTCAGTTTGTTGAGAAAGTAAAGTTGCCGTCTTCACCAGTTTGACCAGAAGTGAGACAGAAAACATGTTGCTGGAACAGCGCAGCAGGTCAGGCAGCATCCAGGGAACAGGAGAATCGACGTTTCGGGCATAAGCCCTTCTTCAGGAATGTTTCGGGTATGTTGGGTCCAGGTCGATGTGCTTATTGATTGAATCTGTGGATTTATTATGACAAGCAACATGAATTCGACTGGGACAACACTACTATTATAGGACAAGCCAAACAGAGAACAGCCAGGGAATTCCTAGAGGCATGGCACTCATCCACAGATTCAATCAATAAGCACATCGACCTGGACCCAATATACCGACCACTGCAACGGACAGCTGGAACTGACAACTGGAAGCGGCAGATTCAAACCACTACAAATGCTGGAGGAAAGATCACAGAAGCGCTTCACAGGAGGCTCCCAAGCACTGAGGATGTCACCTAGACAGGGGACGAAACGTCTGCAACACAAATTCCCAGCTCAGCGAACAGAACCACAACGACAATTCAAATTTAACCAATCAGTTTAAGTTATGCCCCAGGTTAGTAATTATCCTGATTCTCCTGCCCTGACCCACTGTCCTTTTCCAGAACCACACTTATGACTCTTATCTCCAGCATCTGCAGTCCTCACTTTCTCCCAGGACACTAAAACCCAATCGAGTTTGAACTATTTGCTTCTCCAACATCGAACCAATGAGTCAATCCAATGTTGGGGCTATGAAAATGCGGACATTTGGAAAATTGGAGAGAGAGAGAGCAACTGCCATCAAGATTGATCCAAGAAATTTGGAAACACTCTCTATCAAAGATACCTTTTCATATGAAAAATACTCACAGTAAAAAGAAAGTAGACGACCCGGGGAATTCAGCAGCCGGAAGAGTGAAGACACACAAGATGACAGCGGCTGTGTGGTTTTGAAATTAAGTTGATGGAATTTTAAGGAGTGTCTTACTGAAACAGCATATTGTTATAGAATTGGAAGCAGGTAATAAGCAGTTAAGAGAAAGGGGGGGCTTAAAGTTGTGAATAGTTGTTGTTTAATGTTCACTTTTAGAGCTAAAAAACAATATGTTCTTTAAATAGTGGAATTTAGGAGTTCTGTGTCACTCATATTTTAACAGATTATGAGGCGAGGTGAGCCTTTCTGGGTGTTTGGTATAATTAGTAGAGGGGTTCACTGCCATGTCGTCACACTAAGAATTCAAATTCTTATAGAATAGATGTATTCAAGCAATATATATTTGTTTCAACGTTATGTATCTGCTCACTGAAATACTACTAAACAGTATGGGATATTTTTGATCCATTTCACTCACTCCTTTGTTGGTTGGTTTCAATCTTTCCTCCCCACCTCCCCAACGCCCTCAAGGTCAGGGAAGAGTCAATTTTTTAACTTTCTTGTGGGATGTGGGTGTTGTTGGCTGGATCTGCATTTATTTCTGTCCCTAGCTGCCCTTGAGAAGGTGGTGGTGAGTTGCCCTTTTGAACCGCTGCAGTTAACCTGCTATGGGTTGACCCACAATGCCGTTCGGATGGCAGTTCCAAGATTTCGACCCAGCGGCAGTGAAGTAATGGTGAGATATTTCCAAGTCAGGATAGTGAGTGGCTTGGAGAGGAACTTGAAGGTGATGATGTTCCTACGGATCTGCTGTCCATGTCCTTCTAGATGGAAGTGTTCATGGGTTTGGAAGGTACCGGCTAAGGATCTTTGGCATACTTGTGTAGTGCATCTTGTAGATAGGTCACGCCACTGCTACTGAGTATCAGTGTTGGAGGGATTGATCAAGCTCCTTTTACAAGTTGCCTATCAGATCAAACATGAGCTGAAAATGTGTTGCTGGAAAAGCGCAGCAGGTCAGGCAGCATCCAAGGAACAGGAGAATCGACGTTTCGGGCATAAGCCCTTCTTCAGGACCCTCAGCACCATCCTATCAGATCAAACATGTCAAATAATGAAGGACGCTCAAATCTAAATCTATACATGGGATATATTTCACCAGGCAAGGAATAATTTCTTCGTGTAATTCACTGGGTTGGTTCTGATAAGTTGACAGGTAGTAGGTCAGTGGCAGAAGGATTTGTAGAGAATATTTACAGAGGATACTTTCCCTTATTTGCCGCCATCTTTCCCCTCCTCTCCTCCCGGAGTTTCAAAGGATATCAGGATGGGGAGGAGGGTTCGGTGAATTATCACACCCTCAAGCACTAAATGGATCAGCTTGTTCTTTTCCTGTCCATTCGTCATATGACATGCTGCCTGTATTAAGATACATGCAGGCAGAACAAATTATGTGCATGTTACATATCAAGAAGGCAAGGGACCCCCAGAGGGATGTTTTCTGCATCCTGAGGACTGGAAGAAAATGATAGCTCCACAAGTACCTCTGCTTACTGCAGGTCTTCAACCACCAGAATAAATTGGCCACTACTACAGTGCCCAGATTTGAATACCTTTTAGCTACATTAAATCATTTTGTTCTCGAAACTTCTTTTGTCTTCCCTTACCTCATGATTTCTAATGAACGCGAACCACTTACAGATAGGTGATGCAGATAAAGATTACAATTAAAAAATGAGATTTTTCTGAAATATGAATGCAAAGTAAGCATGATATCATGCCACAGATGATTATAACACAGGAAAAGGCCCTTCAGCCCATTGTATTCCCAAGGGACAGCAAACACTGATCACCTCGAACCTCATTTCTCAGCACTTGGCCGAGAGCCTTGTACACTATGGTTTTTCATCTCCATACTACCTAAATGTGTGATCATTCCTGCCTGTACCACCCTTTCACACAGTGAATTCCAAATACTCATCAACCTTTTGGGTGAAAAATCATTTTTTTAAATCACTTCTAAACCCCTGTCTTAAATGTATGCCCCCTCATTACTGATCCCTCCATTAGGAAAATGTTGCTTCCTACCTCCCCTATTTATGACCTTCACCACCTTGTACATCTCAATCTGATCCCCCCGAGCCTTCTCCGCTCTGAGGAAAAAAACCCAGCTGACTTCGTATCTCTTCATAGACAAAGCACCTCAGCCTTCATAAAGTCTAAAATTGCAAATCAAGAGATGTAGCAAAGGTGAGGCAGAATGCGAAATGACGTGGGTAACAATTCTTCATTCTGTCCTTCTAAGTTCATGTTAAATGTATCAGTTCAATGTTTTAATAACACTGACAGTACGGTTCCATGATTATGATGTGAAAGTTTCCTGGAACAAGAATGGCCATAACAGTGATGGAAGAAGGGAAACATTACAACTACCTCAACGAAAAAGAAAGACTTACATTAATATCGCAACTTTCATGGCCCTGAGTATCTTTGTAGTGTCACTGTTGTGATGGAGAAAATGGATCACAAAGAATTGTCATTTTTTTAAAAACAACTTGTTTGGACACATTACAACACACATCTGAAAAAGTTAAGGGGGATACACGCGGAAAGTAATTTACACAGAGGGCAATAGGTGACTGGAACGCATTGCCAGCAGAGGTAGTAGAGGCAGGCATGGTAGATTCATTTCAGATGCGTCTGGACAGATGCATCAGTGGGTGGGGAGCAGAGGGATATAGATGCTTAGGAATTGGGCGATAGGTTTAGACAGTGGATTTGGATCGGCACAAGCTTGGAGGGCCGAAGGGCCTGTACCTGTGTTGTAAATTTTCTTTGTTCTATCTGGGACACATTGACTTTTCCGACACTGTATACGTTAACTTGTACATGAGCAAGTTCCCAGAAAGAAGCAGATAATCATAGAATCCATACAGGGTGGAAGCAGACCTTTCAGCCCATCAAGTCCATGCCAACTCTCCAAACAGCATCCGACCCAGACCCATTACCCCATCCCTGTAACCCTGCATTTCCCATAGCTAAACCATCTATCCTACACATCCCTGGACACTCTGGTTAATTTACCATGCCCAATTCACCTAACGTGCACATCTTTGGGAAGAAACCCATGCAGACATGAGGAGAATGTGCAAACTACGCACAGACAGGTGCCCGAGACTGGAATTGAATCTGGGTCCCTGGCGCAGTGAGGCAACAGTTCTAACCACTGACCCACCATGCCACCTAATGTTTTGTTTAAAAAAAAATTAGTTGAAGGATAAATGTTGTCAAGGTTCTCGGAGAAAACTCAACTGCTCTTCTTCAAAAAACACCAGGAAATCTTTTATATCAGAGTTGAAAAGGGTGGCGCTGGCAAAAGCACAGCAGGTCAGACAGCATCAGAAAAGCAGGAGGTTTCAGGCATAAGCCCTTCATCACATTTGTTGACTCTCCTGCTCCTCAGATGCTGCCTGACTTGCTGTGCTTCTTCAGCGCCACCCTTTTCGACTCTGACTCTCTGACATCTGCAGTCCCCACTTTCTCCTAATCTTTTATATCAGCCTACGAGCATCTTATCTGAAACAGGCCACTTCTGGCAGTGTAGCACCTTCTCAGTACCACAAAGAAGGGTTAGGTTAAAGTCATTCTTTCAACTCTCTGGCACTGAACTGGAGCCCATAAGATTCTGCATCAGAGTTACGGAATGATAGTCAAAGCTTGAGGACAAACTGGACAATAGGTGCAAGACTGGTATGGCAAAGAAAAAGCAGATTTAAAAAAAATGGGAGAGAAAAGATATCACAACCTCCAAGAGAACAAAGATATAGTATTAACGCGGTAATTGGTCAAATGCCCAACGCAACAAGTTGACTCAAACCAGTATCTTGATCAATCAAGAGATTAATTCATTCTAACTGGGGCTAATGTAACACAATTAGAGACACAGCCCCAATCTGGATCTCAAGCAATGATAACTGATGCCCACGTAAGATGAAAGATCAAATTGTTCTCATATGGTTGTGCGGCAGACAAGAAAACTGTTTTTAAATCATAAATAATGATGGTATATTAAGCTGCACGCTCCTTAAATCATGGAAAGCAAGCTTACATGGATTTCTGACCCAAGGAGATTCCTTTCCAACAATGACAAATAATCTTTTTAACAGTAACTGACCTATCTTTTTATTTAGTTAACCTTGCTATTACCTTGGTCCCTTGAAATGAGGCTGACTTGAACACATGACTCAGCAGAATAAGGTGGAAGCCACAAATCTTTAGGCAGCGAAGGAAGGAGTTGCCCTTACAGAGTAGGAGAGGGGAAGGAGACAGAGGGCATTCTCGAACCATAGTTCGGCCGACTTCCCACTTTTGTCACCTCTCTGCAGCAGAGTTTAAGTGGTCAGTTTCCCAAAACCTTACAACTTGTTAGATGGGGCAATGCCACCTGGCAAGAATAGTGTCAAGTTTCACCAACAGCAACTATAAAAATTTGTCCCCATGCATGGGGCCCTCAGAGTAACATTAAAATGTCATCTCTGCCTTCTGTGAGATTGGATGCCATCCCTAAGATGTGAAAAGCAATAAATAAAAACAGGAGATGCAGGAAATCTGAAAAAAAGCAGAAAAGGCTGTAGAAACACAATCTGCAGCTACCATGAGTTAACATTGAGTACTTTGGAACCGAGGGATAGTAGGTTCAAGGTGCTGACTCGGTTTCTGTCTCTACAGATGCTACTGGACCTGCTGAGCTTCTCCAGCACCTTCCGTTTTCATTTGTGAAAAGGAGATATGTCAAACAAGCTGATGACTGGCCATGAGAAGAGGAGCCATTTTCATATGATCACCAGAGGGTGGTGAATCTGAGGAACTCATTGCTGCAGAGGGCTGTGAAGGCCAAGTCATTGAGTGTATTTAAGACAGAGATAGATAGTTCTTAATTAGAAAGGGGATCAAGGGTTGTGGGGAGAATGCAGTTCAGAACCACATCAGCCATGATCAAATGGCAGTACAGACGTGAGGGCCGAATGGCCTAATTCTGCTCCTATATCTTATGGCCTTATTATGTTGCTGGGTTGGAGGGATTGGCTTTGGTGAGGATTTGGAATTTGTTCACCTGTGTTCCCATTTGACTTTCAGTATTACATGGTGTTACTTGGGGACGGCACGGTGGCTCAGTGGTTAGCACTGCTGCTTAACATCGTCAGGAACCCGGGTTCAATTCCAGCCTTGGGTAACTGTCTGTGTGGAGTTTGCACATTCTCGTCGTGTCTCCATGGGTTTCCTCCGGGTGCTCTGGTTTCCTCTCACAGTCTAAAGATGTGCGGGTCAGGTGAATTGGCTATTCTTAATTGCCCATTCTTAATTGCCCATAGTGTTAGATGCATTAGTCAGGGGTAAATACAGGGCAGGGGAATGGGTCTGGGTAGGTTACTCTTCGGAGGGTCAGTGTGGACTTGTTGGGCTGAAGGGCCTGTTTCCACACCGTAGGGAATCTAATCTAATCTAACAGACATGCTCTAGCACTCTGTGCTGTCTTTAGGAGGTAACCCAAGTTACATTGCAATATAGGGTAGTGGCAACAACAGCAGTGGGGATAAAGCCTTTGTCTCCCTATGGGGATCTCTGTTGTCAAAGACACCCCTGCTCAATTTTTGCAAAGCTGCGCTACCTCTATGTTGGAACTTCACTTTGATAATTTAAAGGAGAGCTGAGGGAGGGTTTTGGTTGGGCTAATGTTGAGTAAGAGACCAACATTTTTTTATATAGCGTTGAAGAGACAGAAGTCCACTTGCAAAGTGGAGCACAACCATACAATCATCAGGATTTTGTATAGCATGGTTAAGCTGTTGGACGACCTTACTCTTAAATTATTGAATGCATAAAGGAAGCAATGCAGCATTGCAGAAGTAGCTTGTTACTTGAACACTCCTTATACAAAGCCAGGGTACCGACTTCCAGTTTATATTATGTTCACCTTTAAATTATGCGGAGTGATTGCAACTTGTAATCTAGAATTGACCTACACCTAGGCATTAGCAGGAGAATGACATATTATCTTACCGTCATTCACTGTTCCTGTGTTTTTTTTAAATGTTTCTGACTTGATGTTAATCGGCATGCAAGAGACAACAATGAAGTAGCAAAGGACAGCGAGCAAAGTGTCCCATTGGTGAATCTCCATAACCTATTGCATTTCTGGGCCACACATTCCTCAGTTTACAAATGGTGCTGTCCAATATTGTCCCATTTGTCTGTATCTCTGGGTTAAAGCACTGGCTGCCTACCTCTGTACCATTTCTAACTGCTTTCTCTTCATTTCAAATTTCCCTTTTCAAAATGAGTCTTGTCTTCATATGGACTGAAAATATGTATTTATTTTTTATTGTGATGAACCTTTACTTCATTCAACATAGCTCAGGATTGACCACTCCAAATTTGTGGAGGTTTTAGTTTCAATTCTTCAGCTGCAATCTTCAGTATCAAGTGCCCTCTGTTCACTCTGCAGCTCAACTCCTCCCCAGCCCCCTGACATCTGCCTTCTCTCTTGGCATTGTTCCTTGCTTTCTCAGCCGCACTGTACAAGCTGTCACTCAGTACAACGTGCCCTTGCCATCTTGCAATAGATACAAGGCTGTTTGCTTATATGCTTGGCTCCAAAAGGCAAAGACCAGGAGACTCCTCTCGCTGTTCAGAGACAATGTTTTCCAATCCTCTCAAGTCACTGCATCATAATTGGCAGAAACCAGCAAACAACGCACTTTCAATCAAACTGCTGCTGCAAATAATGAACCTTGAAGCAAGGCAAAGTTCACAGAGGGTGCTCACTGGAGTGGGGTGGGAGGGGGAAGAGCTTTTAATTTGCTGACAAAATTAAAATAATCAATTGCTTACACTCCTGACCATAATTGAGCTTCAGCATAATTCATCGACAGCTACACGCTCTGGGACATTTCTGGGTGGTATGATGGTGGCTTTTAAGTAAGCATTTTTTCTCTTCTGTCCTTTGATGTATTCCTCTGTGAGGATGAAGCAGGACTGGGATACAAAGGTAGGAGGAATTGCAAAGATAAGACCTCGAGAATGCTTCTCAGATTCATGACACATTGAAAAAACGAGAAAGTGACTCACACTCTAGTCAGTGAAGTAAAACCGGAAGTCACTTTGTTCTGACAAATACCTGAAGATATTATTGAATTAAATACAAAGGAAAGTAATCTATACATCTTCAATGCACACAAGAAATGAGTACTTTCCTATACTCACCATGACCTATGGTAGATTAATTTCCAATAAACAACCGCCACTGTGCATTAAGGGAACTGCCTGAGAAAATTCTTCATAGAATCTCTATCACTGTGGAAACAGGTCATTTGGTCCAACAAGTCCACACCAACCCTCCAAAGAGTATCCCATCCAGATCCATTCCCCTACCCTAAACATCCTTGAACACTATGGGCAATTTAGCACAGCCAATTCACCTAACCTACACATTTTTGGAGTGTGGGAGGAAACCCGCGCAGACGCAGGGAGTACATGCAAACTCTACACAGTCACCCAAGACTGGAATTTAACCTAGGCCCTTGGCATTGTGAGGCAGCAGTGCTAACCACTGAGCCACCGAGCCACCCTATTCTTAGTTAGTAAAGGGAGGATTCTTTTTCCATCCTAACTCTTTTCTTGACAGGACTCTCACCTTCAGTCATGAGGGTTTTGGTTCAGGTTCCTTTCCCGAGACTTTTACACAAGAGCCAGGCTGGCAAGTCTGCGGGTGTGCTGCACTGCCAGAGCTGCTGTCTGATAAACCAGGAGTTAAACTGAGACCCCATCTGCACTGTCAGAGCACAGGAACTTCTCCTCAATGTAGGTATTCCTCATCCTACACCACAAAAACAGATAACCTGGTCAATGTTGTATTGCTCTTGTAGGATTTGCTGTGCATAAAATGACTCCCTTACAATAGTGACTACATTTTAAAAGTACATCACTTACTGTAAAGCATTTGGAAATGTACGTATCTGCAAATTATTTCATTCCTTCTCAAGCAACATTTTTGCTGTGACTCCCTTGACTGCCTTCTTAATCTTTGTGTTTGTTAATCACAGAATTACAGAATCGTTTTGGCACAGGAGGAGGCCATTTGGCCCATTGGGTACCAATTCTATTCCCTCATGCCACTCCCCTGCCTTTTCCCCATTTTCCAACACACTATTTCTATCCAAATCGTCATCCAATTCCTTATGGACGCCTCAGTTGAACCTGCCTCTGCTACATTTCCAGGCAAAACATTCCAGATCCCCACTACATGCTTGTTTTTCAAAACAAAACAACAAATCTTATAGTACCCTTGCTTCATTTGCACATCACTTGAAATCTACATTCTCATTCCCTTTTTTGAGTAGGAACCGCTTTTCCCCACCTATTCCTTTAAGGCTGCTCATGATTTTTGTCTTAATTTGAATTGAATTAGCTTTATTGCCATATATACATAATGAGGCTAGAGAAGAAATTGCATGGGCCCTGGCTGATATGTTTGCTTCAACATTAGCCACGGGTGATGGCCTGGAAGACTGGAGGGTAGCAAATGTTGTGGCCTTCTTCAAGAAGGGCTGCAAAGAAAATATAGAGCAGGAAGCCTAACATCTGTGGTTGGTAAATTACTTGAGAAGATTCTGAGCGATCAGATCTACATGCATTTGGAAAGACAAGGTTTGGTTAGGAATAGTCAGCACTGCTTTGTGTGTGGGAGATCATGCCTCACAAATTTATTAAAGTTCTTTGATGAAGTGACCAGGAAGGTTGATGAAGGTTGATGAGGTTGATGTTTGGATTTCAGTAAGGCTTTTGTGATAAGGCACACATGGTAGGTTGCTCCAGAAGGTTAGATCCACATGGAATCCGGGGAGCTGGCAAATTGGGATACACAATGGCTTGATGGTAGGAAGCAGAGGGTAATAGTGGAAGGATGCTTGTTGGACTGAAGGCCCGTGTGAGATCTTGTGTTATAGGTTGTCCTTATTAACTCACTCACCAGCTCGCGACATTCATTAATACCAGATTTCTGTTCATTCATTCATTCATAACCCTTTACGAACCCATTATTTACCATAACACGATTTCATTCGTTCATTCATAAAACCGCAGTTCTGCAGTATGTTTTACTATCATAAGATAGACCAAATTAAAACAACCCTTTCTAATTAAAACAACTCTTTCAACCATTACTGCTGTTTTACACTTTCAATTTTTATCAGACTTTGCTACAAGTAATGTTTAGGCCTATTTACCTCTGAATAAATATCAAAGAATACTAACCTATTCAGAACAATACCACCCCTGCCATCAGGTCTCTATTACCTATTCAAACTTATGGCAAGATCATATTAATCAGTCCTTACTAACCGTGTCTCAAACCTGATTAGGTTGCAGAATACCAACATTTTCCCCAATTTGCATGTACTTGTTAAATACCCTTTAACTGGGCAGTTACCCCTTTAAGAATCTGTCAAAATAGCGCTTAGTGAAATTGCATGAGTGAATGAAACCCACACTGGCATGTTGTAAACCAGTCACACAACCCAGCTGTGGTAGGCATTTTAATATCCTTTATTCTTTTATTAAGTGCAGTACAATTTCTAACTTATTTAGAGGATATAGGCCTCGTATTTATTTTACTAATATTTACTAATTTAAAAAGACAAAAGGACTAACACCTCTTAATTATGCAGGCAAGACACTCTTAATCCTCTTAGAGGTAGCAGTTAGTGTTTGGCACATTTTTTAACCCACCACTTTTCTCCCAGGACAGAAGCACCTCAAACCTTTGTGTTCTATAGATAAAACAATGTAACATCATAGTAATGGAATTTTAATATATGTAATAACTATGTATAGACAGGCTATTGTAAGGACTGTATTAAAGGATTCTATTGCTCCCTCAAACTTGTACTACGTGTGATTGCTGAATAAAGAGGCTATTTTCACCAATCACTGATTTCGGTCAGTATTTGAACACAATCCCACACCCCACTAGTGGAGTGCCTCAGGAGTCAGTGCTGGGTCCATTGCTGCTTGTTATCTATATCAATTATGTGGATGAAAATGTATAAAGCATGATTTGTAAGTTTGCAGAGGTCACTAAAATAGGAGGCACTGTGGTCAGAGAGGAAGATTATCAGAAATTTCAGCAGAATCTTGATCAGCTGGGGAAGTGGGTCGAAAAATGGCAAATGGAGTTTAATACGGATAAGTGTGAGGTCTTGCATTTTGGAAAGTCAAATCAAGGTAGGAGTTTCATGGTGAATGGTAGGGCCTTAAGGAGTTTAGTGGAATAGAGGGACCTTGGAATTCAGGTGTACAGTTCTCTGAAAGCGGACTCACAGGTAGACAGGGCAGTAAAAGAGGCATTTGGTACACTGGCCTTCATCAGTCAGGGTACTGAGTAAAAAAGTTGGGAAGTTATGTTGCATTTGTACAGGACGTTGGTGATTGTGTTCAGTTTTGGTCACCTTGCAACAGGTAGGAAGTCACTAAACTGGGAAGAGTGCAGAAGAAATTTACAAGGACGTTGCCAGGACTCAATGGTCTGAGTTATGGGGAGAGGTTGGACAAGTTAGGACCTTTTTCTTTAGAGCATAGGAGACTGGGGGGGGGCTCTTATGGAAGCGTGCAAGATCACGAGAGGCATGGATTGGGTGAATGCACTTAGTCTTTTTCCCAAAGTTGTGGAATTGAGGACGAGAGTGCATTAATTTAAAGTTAGATAGGAAAAAAAATAAAAGGGACCTGAGGGGCAACTGTTTTACACGGAGGGTGGTACTGTTTTACACAGAGGGGAGTACTGTTTTACACAGAGGGTGGTACGGTTTTACACAGAGGAAAAGAGCTACCAGCAGAAGGGGTTGAGGTGGGTACATTAACATTTACAAGGTATTTGGTCAAAGACATGGAAAGGAAAGGTTACGAAGGATATGAGCCAAGTGCAGGGAAATGGGGTTAGCCTGGATGGACATTTTGGTCAGCATGGACCAGTTTGGGCTGAAGGGCCTGTCTCTGTGCTGTAGGACTATAACAGTTTATACATCGCCACTTACAGCATCATCTTAGGTACAAAGGTACCTAGGTACAGCTTTTTTCATTAAAAGATCTTAGAAAGTAGAGAAATAAACTTTAAAGACCTCAATCGAATCTCCTCAGGACCTTACCATGAAGTGTATCTGTCCTATCCCGATTTGCCTTTTTCTCCACCAGAATACTCTGATCTCCTTCAATCTATTCTCATAGCTGATGTTCATGTGATCTGTCAGTGTGAGCCAACAGTTCTTCATTCACATAGTTTCCCCCCAACAGTCCCAGTGGATCTCTCATTCACTAGGCGATTCATGTGAAAGTGTCCTGAGGCAGAAATGATATTCTTCTGACTTTAGTGCAGAAAGACAATCTAGCTCTAGGTTTGCAGTATTAAATACCAGCAATGTTATGAAGTTGATCCATTATCCATAAACTGTATAGTCTAAGATTTCAATTGCAGAAGTTGGACAATTCTCCTTACAATTAACCAAAAATAAACACTTGAAGTTTTTGAAAATGATAAACCCAATTTAAAAACACTTAACCACAAAATTAAAGACAAACTAATTTTTTTGGTGTGTCTCATTTTATCTTGTGGAAGTACAAATTAGATGCTGATTAATCGGGACAACACTGTGTTAAGATCTGCTTTGCAAATAAGAAATTATATGTTTTATGTTGTCCAAAAGTATCATATTTATAAACTTAGACTAGGATGAGTCAAAATTTTCAGGTAAAAGAGACATTGATTAATATAGGTTGCAGAAACATTTCTTGATGGACAAAATTATCCCAAAAGCTAACATCTGTGTTGTTCATTTATTGTGTAATAATCAGTACAAAATCTGCTATCTTCTTTCAATATTGTCGGGCTTAATTAAGCTTGTCTAATCACAGATCTCTGTACAGTATTTGATTTCTATAGGTGGGATTGTGAGTTAAGTGATGAATCCTGCGCCTAATTGGGAAATCTTCAAGATGGAGATCAGGGGATAGGCCTCCTAAGATCCTGAATGATTTGGGTCACAGTGAGAAATTTGGGAGAATCATAAAAGAAATCCGGCAAAGCCTTTTTTGATGTTGGGAGCAACAAGTTGCATTTTCCAAAAAAAAAAGGTTCTGAATGTCGAGATGAGATTTTTAGAACATCGAACATTACAGCGCAGTACAGGCGTTCAGCCCTCGATGATGCGCCAACCTGTGAAACCAAATTGAAGCCCATCTAACCTGCACTATTCCATTTTCATCAATTGGTTTGTCCAATGACCCTTTTAAATGCCCTTAAAGTTGGCAAGTCTACTACTGTTGCAGGCATTGCATTCCATGCTCCTACTACTGAGTAAAGAAACTACCTCTGACATCTGACCTATATCTATCACCCCTCAATTTAAAGCTATGTCCCCTCATGCTAGCCATCATCATTTGAGGAAAATGGCTCTCCCTTTCCACCCTATCTAACCCTCTGATTATCTGATATGTCTCAATAAAGTCAACTCTCAACCTTCTTCGAACGAAAACAGCCTCAAGTCGCTCAGCCTTTCCTCGTAAGACCTTTCCTCCATACCCAGGCAACATCCTAGTAAATCTCCTGTGAACCCTTTCCAAAGCTTGCACATCCTTCCTATAATGCGGTGACCAGAACTGTACGCAATACTCCAAGTGCGGCCGCACCAGAGCTTTGTACAGCTGCAGTATGACCGTGTGGCTCTGAAACTCAATCCCTCTACCAATAAAAGCTAACACACTGTATGCCTTCTTTACAACCCTATCAACCTGGGTGGCAACTTTCAGGGATCTATGAAACGTGGATGACGAGATCTCTCTGTTCCTCTACACTATCAAGAATTTTACCATCAACCCAGTACTCTGTATTCCTGTTACTACTTCCAAAGTGAATCATCTCACATTTTCTGCACTAAACTCCATTTGCTATCTCTCAGCCCAGCTTTGCATCTTATCTATATCCCTCTGTAACTTACATCTTTCTGCACTTTCCACAACTCTACTGATCTTAGTGTCGTCTGAAAATTTATTGACCCATCCTTCTACACCCTCATCCAGGTCATTTATAAAACTGACAAACAGCAGTTGCCCCAAAACAGACCCTTGCAGTACACCATGAGTAACTGAACTCCAGAGTGAGCATTTCCATCAACCACCACCCTCTGTCTTCTTTCAGCAAGCCAATTTCTGATCAAAACTGCTAAATCATGCTCAATCCCATTTTGTGCAATAGCCTACCGTGGGGAACCTTATCAAACAACTTACTGAAATCCATATACACCAGATCAACCACTTTACCCTCATCCACCTGTTTAGTCACCTTCTCAAAGAACTCAATAATGTTTGTGAGGCACGACCTACCCTTTACTAAACCGTGTTGACTATCCCTAATCAACTTATTCCTGCCTAGATGATTATATATCCTATTTCTTATAACCTTTTCCAACACTTTACCCAAAACCAAAGTAAGGCTCACTGGTCTCTAATTACCAGGGTTGTCTCTACTCCCCTTCTTGAGCAAAGGAACAATGTTTGCTATCCTCCAGTATTTTGGCACTCTTTCTGTCGACAATGATGACATAAAGAACAAAGCCAAAGGCTCAGCAATCTCCTCCCTGGCTTCCCAGAGAATCCTAGGCTAAATCCTATCCGGCCCAGGGGACGTATCTATTTTCACACTTTCCAGAATTGCTAACACCTCCTCCTTATACACCTCAATTCCATCTAGTCGTGTAGCCTGTATCTTAGTATTCGTCTTGACCACATTGTCTTTTTCTGGAGTGAATACTGATGAAAATATTCATTTAACGCTTCCCCTATCTCCTTTGACTCCATGCCCAACTTCCGAGCACTATCCTTGATTGGCCCTTATCTTTCTTTAGTCATTCTTTTATTCCTGATAAAGCTATAGAAAGCCTTAGAGTTCTCTTTGATCCTATCAGCCAACAACTTCTCTTGTCCCCTCCTGGCTCTTCTTAACTGTCTCTGCAGGTCTCTCCTGGCTAACTTGTAACTTGTGATGAAGGAGAAGTCTCTTAATGGAGATTATTGCTCATTATTATTTAATCCTGTCTCAATAGATTCATGACATGACATGCATCTGATGACTTCAAGTCACGACTTGCTCCTTTGGATCCATCTTGTACACCGATGCTGGGGCAGCACCCATGCAAAACCCCATATTCAGAGATGCTGGCATTCAACATGTACCAGCCACTCTGCATCATCATAGGACATCTCGGATTTACCTCCTTTGTACATCTGTATGTTAATGGTTGTCATTGGACCGCACTTGCAACTTTCAGTGGAATGTTTTGAAAATTGCACATATTGCTTTTTTGGATCTTCAACACATCCCTGCCTTGCCGGTTCGTGCAGTTCCCAGAGTCATACAGTCGTACAGCATGGAAACAGACCCTTTGGTCCAACCCATCCATGCCGACGAGATATCCCAACCCAATCTAGTCCCACCTGCCAGCACCCGGCCCATATCCCTCCAACCCCTTCCTATTCATATACCCATCCAAATGCCTCTTAAATGCTGCAATTGTACCAGCCTCCACCACATCCTCTGGCAGCTCATCCCATACACGTACCATCCTCTGTGTGAAAACGTGGTGTCTTTTATATCACCCTAAATCTATGCCCTCTAGTTCTGGACTCCCCGACCCCAGGGAAAAGACTTTGCCTATTTATCCTATCCATGCTCCTCATAATTTTGTAAACCTCTATAAGGTCACTCCTCAGCATCTGACGCTCCATGGAAAACAGCCCCAGCCTGTTCAGCCATTCCCTATAGCTCAGATCCTCCAACTCTGGCAACATCCTTGTAAACCTTTTCTGAACCTTTTCAAGTTTCACAACATCTTTCAGATAGGAAGGAGACCAGAATTGCACACAATATTCCAACAGTGGCCTAACCAATGTCCTGTACAG
>NC_057724.1:69978620-70136667 GCF_004010195.1 Chiloscyllium plagiosum
CACCTCCAATTTTGGTGTCATCTGCAAACTTACTCACTGTACCTCTTATGCTTGCATCCAAATCATTTATGTAAATGACAAAAAGTAGAGATAGAAGGGCACTGCCCCTCTATCTTAACTTGTCAGTTCCACAGACACATAGCCAAGGAAACCTGTCATGGCTGTCAGCAGCTATCAGGAAAAGGGGCGGACATGTTTTTCAGTGGCACTCCACTAGCTCAATCTCATACTTGTTACACGTACCACCAAGAGTCTGATGAAGGGTTAAGCCCAAAACGTCAACTCTCTTGCTCCTCAGATGCTGCCTGGCCTGCTGTGCTTTTTCTAGCACCACACGTTATTGACTCTGACTTCTTCAGCATCTGCAGTCCTCACTATCTTCCACATGTACCAGCAACCAAACTGCTTGTGCTTAAAGCCAATGGCCATGTCCTCAGGGTCCAGTGGGGAGGGTGGCGTTTGTGGCGAGGTGTAATCCTTAGTCAAGTCAGATGAGTCACTTTTCTGTCAGGGATCCTGGCACGGTAAGTCAGGTACAGCCGACAATATCCGACCTGATACTTGGGCATGCTCATTTGGCTGCTCTGAACAATCAGAGTCAGCATTATCTTCTTGTAGTGGGTGAGGAACCAAACAGCAGGCACCCCAGCACCCTGTATTGTCTTTTTATACCCCATTGTAAGTTGTTTTCTCATGGAATGAGAGAAAATAAGGAATTAAGTGAGACATAAGTGGGTGACACATTTGTTATTGGGGTGTCTCCAGTGAGTCTACAGTACAATGGCTGTGCAAGATTAATGGTGTGGGGGGGGAACTGGGACTGAAGGAAGATTTTGCCAGCAATAGTCAGAGCGACGCAGTACTGAGCCTTTGTGGAAAGTGTGTGCAGTAACAGTAATAGAGAGAGTCTAGATCAGAGTGGTGCTGGAAAAGCACAGCAGGTCAGGCAGCATCCGAGAAGCAGAAAAATCGACATTTCGGGCAAAAGCCCTTCATCAGGAATGAAGGCAGGGAGCCTCCGGGGTGGAGAGATAAATGGGAGGCGGGTGGGGTTGGGGAGATGGTAGCCAAGAGTACAATAGGTGGATTGAGGTGGGGATGAAGGTGGTACGTCAGAGAGGAGGGTGGAGTGGATAGGTGGGAAGGAAGATTGGCAGGTAGGACAGGTCATGGGGACGGTGCTGAGCTGGAAGGTTGGAACTGGGGTAAGATGGGGGATGGAAAATAAAGAAACTGGTGAAGTCCACGTTCGGATCCAAATTGTGCTGGTTTGAATGCAGTCCAGAGATCATCTGGGATCAGTTGGTTGCGGAGGCAAGCACAGTTTGGATCTGTAACAGAGAGAGGGTGAGGTCAAAGAAAAAAAGATGGCGGGTCTTACCCTGGCAGAGCAGAGAATGGTGTTCTTCCTACATTGCGAGAGATTTCTCCTGATGGCTGAAACCACACTGACCTGACTGGAATGGCTTAGTGTCATGGCCACACTCTGATGGTGCTGAGGGAGGAAAGTTTCCCTCTTGTGAACCATTGCGTCAAACAAAACATCCAAATTAGTTGCTGATGTCCCCCCATCTGCCCAGGGCAGCTCGAGACTGCCAGCACTTGACCTGTTGAGGATGGCTCCAGTGCTAGGAATTCCAGCAATAACAAGGATATCCGGCTTTGGCGAATGGGAGAGTGAAGGCTAGTGTCAGACTTGAGAGCACTGTCGGAGTGTCGTAGATAGTTAACGAGGTGGGTGTGGGACAAACAATTTGCTCAGAGTTGAATAAAGGATTGTGGATAGGAACCATTTGTGAAACATGAGGAGAATGATGCTTCGTCAAAATATGAAAAAGGCCCTTTAGTCCATTGTATCCATGCCAGACATGACATGGAAATAACATGACTGAATGCACAGTGATCTCTAAATGAGGGGTGGCAGTATAAAGTAATGCATATGGTCCTAAAGGAGATGCAAACACAGTGGGAGCAGAGGTACATGTATCCAAATCATTGAAGGTGGCAGGTCAGCTTGAGAAAATGGTTGCTAAGGCTTCAGAAACGCTGAGCTTTGCAGAGACAGAGAGTACAAAAGCAAGGAAGTTATGATAAAACTTTATGTCAGCCTCAATAGGATTATAAGAAGGATATTATTAAGCTAGAGAAAGTTCAGATGAGATTCACCAGGACGTGGCCCTGCTGGGATTGTTTTCACTGGAGGATAGGAGAGGTGACCTTGCCAAGGTTTATAAAATCATGAGGGGTTTAGATCCAGTTAATGGTTGGTGTCTTTTCACTATGAAGGGGGGATTTCAAGAATAAGGGGAACATTTTAAAGGTGAGAGGAGTGACTTAAAAAAGACATGAGGAATAAATATTTTACACAGACAGTTTGCATGTGGAATGAACCTCCTGAGGAAGTGGTGGATGTGGGTACAGTTACGGTGTTTAGAATATACTTAGATAAGTACACAAATAGGAACGATGTGGAGGGATTTGAGTCAGAAGCAGGCAGATTGGATTTGTTTAGTTTGGGATTATGTTTAGCGTGGACTGGTCAGACCAAAGGGTCTATGTCCGTGCTGTATGAGTGTGACTATGCCTGCAATGGCCAATGTTGGGTACCACACCTCATGAAGGATGCAAAGGCATTGAAGAGGGTAACAGAAAAGATTTACAATGTATTTCAGGAAAAGAAACTAGGTTTATGGTTAGAGAGGAGACGCTGTGATCGTTCCCTAAGAAAAGGTTAAGAAGAGGTGCGACAGAGGTGCTTATAACATGAGGTCAGAGTGGATAGGAATTATTCCCATTGAAAGGAGGGTCAAGAACCAGGGGGCATGGATTTAAAGTGAATGGCTAAAGTAACATCAGGATATATTTTATTACAGACTCTAGGCTACGATCAGGAATGCAGTTAATGAGTGTGTGGTGGAGACGGATTCAATCTTGGTTTTTAATAGGGAATTGGATAGGTACATGAAGGAAAAAACATTACAAGGCTACAATATGGGAGTGGGATTAGCTGAATTTTTTCTAGCAAAGCTGGCACAGACAGGATGGGCCAAATGGCCGCATTAGTTTCCTGTCCAGTTCTATCTTAGGGTTGGATCATAGAATGGCCACAGCATAACCAGAAGCCAGTTGGCACATCGTGTCTGTGCCTAGTCCATGTGTCATTCCTATACTTGCCATTACATTTCGACTCCCAAAGCTCCTCAGTCATTTTGGGGAATGCTGGAACTGTTGTCAACAGAACTGTGATCTTGGTTCAGAACAAGCAATCTGGAACTAATAAACTTGCAAAGATAATTAAACCTCTTCAAAGATCTGAGTTACAACATCAAAGTGAAGTGGGAATGGTGTGAGTGAAGAGGGCAGTCCTTAGTAATCCTCTTAGAGTCAGAAACAGACATTGAACTGGGATCTATTATGAAAGGCCAAAGAAATCCCATCAATTTGGTAAATAGTAGATGCCAACCATCAATCGCTTCCAGCCACAGAGGCAAATGACCTAGATTTCATGATGTGGTCAAGTCACAAATCCACCATATAATTAGTACTCTGCTATCAGAATCCATTAATATAATCTAATATCATGCTATCATACCCTTCTGTTTGAATCACTAAAATTTTCGTCAATTTTGCTTTGTATCTTTATCTTTATCCCCATTCACGCCTATCTGGAATCTTTCTCTTTCCTTCCAGCTTATATCTCCCTCGAACAGTCTCAGTGCCTGGCATTAACAATTCATTCTAATATCTAGGTCACCAGTGATGGACGGTGGGAATGAATATTAAGTTAGTCTTCTGAAAAAAAAGAGCAGGACAAGCAAGTCAAAATACATTTTTAATCAGCAAGACAGAACAATACTTTAAATTTTCAGCCAGTAAAAGGAAAAGCAGACAGTTCAAACGTAAAACTCAGCACAAAGAAAATGCTGAAGGACTATTTGTATTACAATCATGCTCTCTTATAATCCACCGACAGATTCTTCTACCTTTCTGCTGAGTAACAAACTACTGTAAGTGAAAAGTAAAAATCTGACAGCAGATAACATCACTGCAGACATTTGCAAGAAAGCTTACTTAACAAATTCTTTGAGCCCCATGTAAAAATTTGAAGCGGATTTTTGATTATTCAACCTAAAATATTGTGTTGAGGCATCTGCGACTGACAAGTTTTCAAACTCACCACTCCAAGTGCCAAGTGAATGACAATATTAGAGTCCTCAGAGAAATAAAAATGGGAACCAAGCAATTATTGCGCTACGACTGTGATGGCACTCCAAAATCTTGCAATGTCCATGTATTGACCTATTCACAATTTAAAGACTAACACTGTATGGGTGGCTCAGTGGTTAGCACTGCTACCTCACAGCACCAGGGACCTGGGTTCGATTCCATTGTCAACCGACTGCGTGGAGTTTGCGCATTTTCCCTATGTCTGCATGGGTTTCCTGCGGCTGCTCCAGTTCCTTCTCACAGTCACAAAGATGTGCCGGTTAGGTGGATCGGCTGTGCTAAATCACCCTTAGTGTCCCGGGATGTGCATGCTAGGTGCATTAGAGATGGAAAATAGAGGGTTACAGGGATAGTGTAGGGAGTGGATCTGGGTGGGGTGCTCTTCAGACAGTCAGTGTGACTTGAAGGGCCAAATGGCATTTTCCCACACTGCAGAGATTCTATAATCACAAATAAAGGCACAATATTGCCAATGCAGGAAATGTGTAACATGCAGAGAATGCTGGAGAAACATGGCAGCATCTGTGGAAAGAGAAACCGAGTTAATGTTTCAGATCCCGAATAACACTTCTTCAAAACGGAAAGGTGTTTTTTTTTTACTTTTTGACAGACACTCTCCTCTTCTGGGCAGGTGTTGAAAGCAGGTGATGTGAGTGTGCACCAGAAATATAAAAGTAAGGCAGAGCTCTGGTGGTTCAGTAGCAGTGTCTCTTCCTCTGAGCCAGGAGGTCTAGCTTCAAATCCCATTTACTCCAAAGTGTGTATTAACATCTCTGAACTGGTTGATAAGTAAACATCTGCATGAGAGTCAGATGGGATTTCAGCCACTATGTCAGGCTGATTTGCCTAGAGCGATGACCTTAATGAACTGAACATGACACATGAACATTCGAGTTAAGAGCAGGAGTAGGCCGTTCAGTCCCTTGAGTCTGCTCCACCATTAAATACAATTGTGGCTGATCCAATCTGCTGACATTTTCCCTGACTCACAGCTGGATCTGCACTCAGCAGAAGGAAGAATCCAACTTCAGTTCCATTCCTTCCTGGTTCGTTATTGATTGAGTCGTGACTGCTGACTGAAGTTGCTCAGATAATATGTAGCAAAATGATTCTACGAAGACCTTTGCTCTGACTGAGAGCTCTCTGCTTAGCCCACTTGTTCCAAGTATTGGTTATGTAGTTACCTTGCTCTATCACATGCAGCTTCACAGTGCCTTCGATTGAAGTGACTCAGAAACTGTGCTGTTACAAACTATTAAACATTTATTGACTATATAGACCATTCCCAAGGTAGACATCATCAGGACCTTTCTCTGTCAGATTCCAGCTCCATATGACCCGACAGTAGAACATAGAGCAGTACAGCACATTTCAGGCCCTTTGGCCCTTGATGTTGTGCTGACTATTTCTTCGACTCTAAGATCAGACTAATCTACATCCCGTCATTGTACTATCTTCCATGTGCCTATCCAAGAGTCGCTTAAATGTCCCTAATGTATCTGACTCTATTACCACCGCTGGCAGTGCATTCCACGCAACCACCACACTCTGTGTAAAGAACCGACGTCTGACATCTCCCCTACACCTTCCTCTAATCACCTTAAAATTAAAGTCATTTATAAAAATTTATGTTAAAATTTGCATAATTCATAGCACTACATTACACATTTATGTGACGGACAGAACACCTCTTGGGTTTGATGCTAACATCTTGTTTGTGGCAAACACCACTCTTGTTACTACTGCACTATAGCAACATGAAAGAATAAGCTTTGCCTTTTTCTCAAACATCTGAGATACATTACCCTTCTGGGGCGATCTGAGGTTATGATCTAAAGTGACCACCTTAGGGCCACTCATGAGTTTGCATGACAGAAAGAAGATGTAGACACATTGTGCTTGTTTCAACTCAACAAAATATGTGACATCCATTCTCTAGTTCATTTCTCAGGACAATTTCTTTACCAGTTAACCTTATTAAGCTATCCCATTTAAAATTTTAACAGAGCTCAGCAGCTAATTGTCAGTTATTGCTAACCTGTGCATTTTTCATGGAAATATCTCATTAGAAACTGCTTGTCAACCAACTGGCATCCTCCTCTCATTCAGAATAAATGTTTGTTTCCTATTATTCTTGTGAACTGTTGAGTGCAAGATGGAAAGCTTAAACAAACTGCATTGTCTTCAGCAATCAACAAGTTCTGACTATCAAACAACAACTAGGATGATGGCTATTAACCTCTTATACTATACCCACAACAATACCATGAGTTAGAAACACTTTTTTCCACCATATGCTTGAATGCAACAAAACAGTGAAATTAAGTTACTCCACATTCATGCACCAGTCATACCTCACAAACATTTCTGCCCAGTTGAAACATTTTGCTATCTGCATTGCAGTTCCACATGAGCAAGTTGATAGCTACATCTCTATTATATGCCTCTCAAATGCGCCTGCTATATTTATCCACAGGAGTTAAAACTCTTCAATGTTTTTCTACAGGCATATCATGTACCCTCAGCTGTTTTAATACAACACTCCAGAATCAAGCAGCTCCACTTGAGCAGAGAGGGAGAGAGAATGACAACTCCTGAGACACATTATCTTGACTCATGCACACAGAAGTTCTCCACAGGGGCTATAAATGTCAGAAACTGCCGCTGCAGTCTCCATTTGTCAGCAGATGTTCTTTCATCATTGTTGGTTCAGTATCCCAGGATTCCTGACTTCATAGCCATGGATTTCAGCATAGAGCACTTTAAGGAGGAGACCCATCACCAACCCTTCTTAGTGCAATTAGCATTAGACAAAAAAAATTAAAAATTACAGATTTATGAAGCAACAGCTTCTTCCAGCTACTGTTAACATCAAACAATTTTTTTATAATTCATCAAGACCCCTTAGACAGCACCTTCCAAACCTCCATCGAGAAGGACAAGGGTAGCAGATACATGAGAACATTATGACCTACAAGTTTCTCACCTAGGCACTTGCTATCCTGATTTGGAACGAGGTAGGAGGGATTTGGCAATTAGGTGGCATTGGAACAAGGAGATCAAAACGTTCATGGGACACATCATTGGGGCGGCACGGTGGCACAGTGGTTAGCACTGCTGCCTCACAGCGCCTGAGACCCGAGTTCAATTCCCGCCTCAGGCGACTGACTGTGTGGAGTTTGCACGTTCTCCCCGTGTCTGCGTGGGTTTCCTCCGGGTGCTCCGGTTTCCTCCCACAGTCCAAAAGATGTGCAGGGTCAGGTGAACTGGCCATGCTAAATTGCCCATAGTGTTAGGTAAGGGGTAAATGTAGGGGTATGGGTGGGTTTCGCTTCGGCGGGGTGGTGTGGACTTGTTGGGCCGAAGGGCCTGTTTCCACACTGAAATGTAATCTAATCTAATTTGTACATCAGTTGAGACATGATAGTGGTTTGAAAGCGTCCTGGCGTGAGATCAGTATGGGGAAAGGAGGAACCCAAAGGGCTCACAGGAGAGCGGGTTAATGATTAAAAGGCTACTGCGTTTATTATTGAGTAAAGCAAGTGAACTGGATCCTGCAGGCAAGCAAAAAGACACCTTTGATTGAGGGCATCCTCAGCTCCCATTAGCTGCTGGGTTTTCCGTAGCCTGGAAAAGTCAGGCCAAGGTGAAGTTTAAAATAGTGAGCGGCATTGAGTCATCTTAATTAGTTGATCTGAGTAGCTTCTGCGAGCAGTTTAATTGCCCATTCCCCATCCCACTTAAAAGTCATCAGGTTGGGGGAGTCTTCCTGATTAGCTTCTTAGAATCGCTAAAGTGCGGAAGAAGGTCATTCGGCCCATCGAGTCTGCACCGATCCTCCAAGCGCATCCCACCCAGATCTATCCCCTATTCCTTTAACCACCACAGCCAACCCATCTAACCTGCACATTCCTGGACCAAGGGATAATTTAGAAAGTCCAACCCACCTAACCTGCACATATTTGGACTGCACAGGAAAGTGAAGCATCCTGAGGAAATCCACACAGGCACAGAGAGAATGTGCAATTCCACACAGATGTCTCCTGAAGGTGGAATTGAATCCAGAGTCCTCGGTCCTGTGAGGCAGCAATACTAACCATTGAACCACCGTCCACATTGTCACACACAAAACTGCCTGACATTGCGAGTGAGCATTTCCATTTCCATTTCTGTGACACGATGCTGAGTATTTCCAGCAATTTTCTCTCAATGTTTCAGATTTGCAGCATATGCGATATTTGCATTGACAGTATTTGGCTTTTGAATTATTTTTGACTCTTTTAAACGATATGAAGAAAATGCACTCAAATATTAGTCACCACCTTCATTTCAATTTAAAAGGGGTAAGTTAAAATGTTGTCGCAATGCATTATACTTTCCTGTTAGATGACTGGTCACAGAAACAACCTTCATTTCTTTAAGCTGCATCTGGTGCAAGTCAGCTTTGATTCTCATTTCCCTGCAACAGCTTGACAGCTGGAACCGCAACTCAAGGGATTTGACCTACGCAATCTCCAGTGCTTTCTCCAGTCTCCATCCTACTCAGGAATCTTAATGTCAAGGCAGCAAGAAAAGAGATGACACTGTGATACAGCATGACTGACAAATAACTAGGCCAGCTTGCAATTCATTTAACTCCTGATATTTGCAGTTCACGCCAGACACATACAATCTCATGCCACGCAAAGACCTTATTGCAAATTACTTAACCACAGTGCAAAAGAAACTTGTCAGGACTGTTAAAAGGAAGGTTTATATCGCACTTTTGATGAGATCAATTGAGCTAGATTGATGTACAACTCTGATTGAAACCTAGGAAATATGGTGGGCAAAGTAATGTGCAACTCCCACAAATTGTAAAAGCAATAATAACCAGATGATCTGTTTCATTTTATATGATGAGGGATGAGTATTGGACATGGGAGAACTGTCTACTCTCCTTCAAAATAGTATTGTGAACTATTTCATATTCACCTGAGAGAGCAGAATTAGTGATGTTTATAATCTGCAACATCCTACCACTCTATTTCATCTAATGTTGTGAGTCTGTTCCTTTCTCCTTCATATGTTTATGTATCATCCCTTAAATGGTACTATGTTATTCACCTCAGTCACTTCTTGTAGCAAGTTCCACTCCCTAATCACTCTCAGGGCTAAATAGTCTCTCTGAGAGAACCTGAGCTTTTTAGTTTCCTGGTGTTGGACTCCCTCACAAGTGGAAAGATCAAGATACAATACATTTTGAAAAACTTCAAATGACATCTGACATACTTGTTCACTAGATTTAAGAAAATAAAATCCCCAAAGTATCTTAGACCAATGTTGAGATGAGTAGGAGTGACCAGTCTGTATTTATGCTAATATCTGTCATTTCTCAAAACTGGGCAGAGTGGTCTTCCAGCTGTTCCTCTGATCATCTTCAATTGATGCCTTCACAAGTTGCAGTCACCTTTTTATCAACATCAACTCAAAATGTGACAATCTGTTATGAAGATTACCCTATTGGTCCCTCTTGTCTACCTGACTATGACAGCAGTCTGTTGAGTCATTCCTCTCTCTGTTCTCTTTCCATCGTCAGGTTTATTTTCTCATTGCCTTTGTTTTCTGTTTCCAGCTGCTCTGTTGTTTGTCATCTGAACAGTTGGTTATCTGGACGGCTGGTTTGCAATGCAGGGTGAAGCCAACAGTGTAGGTCCAATTCCCACACCAGCAGAGACTCCTGTGAAGGATTCACCTTCTCAACCTCTCCTCTCACTAGAGGCAAGATGACCCTCAGGTTAACCACCACCTTAATCTTACCCTTCTTATCTGTCTCAGAGGAACAAATTTGTGCATCACTCGCAACAATTGCTCCATAAATAGTCTCCACATGTCTGCTGTGCCCTTTCTGTGGAACAATTGCTCCCAGTCTGTACTTGGAGGAGAAAGTGAGGTCTGCAGACGCTGGAGATCAAAGCTGAAACTTTATTGCTGGAACAGCACAGCAGGTCAGGCAGCATCTAGGGAACAGTCTGTA
This sequence comes from Chiloscyllium plagiosum, assembly GCF_004010195.1. Classification (NCBI taxonomy): domain Eukaryota; kingdom Metazoa; phylum Chordata; class Chondrichthyes; order Orectolobiformes; family Hemiscylliidae; genus Chiloscyllium; species Chiloscyllium plagiosum. Next base: position 69,988,864 of record NC_057724.1, read on the forward strand.
CTTCCCAACTCCTGTCTGATAGTGTCATAATTTCCTTTTCCCCAATTAAATATCTTTCCTCAGTAACTGCTCCTTTCTCTTTCTAAGACTATGGTAAATGTGAGGCAGTTGTGATCACTGTCACCAAAGTATTCTCCCACCGCGAGATCTGACATCTGTCCAGGCTCATTGCTGAGCACCAAATCCAAAATGGCCTCTCCCCTCATTGGTCTGCCTACATACGGAGTAAGGAAACCCTCCTGACAACACCTGACACTCTATCCAGGCCTCCCAGTATTCTGTAAATTTCAATCAGATCCCCCCTCATTCCTCTAAACACCACTGAATACAGACCCAGAGTCCTCAATCACTCCTTATATGACAAGCTCTTCATCCCCAGGATCATTCTTGTAAACCACTTCTGGATTGTCTCCAATGCCAGCGCATCTTTACTTCGACAGACGGCCCAAAACTGCTCACAATATTCCAAATACAATCTGACCAGAGCTTTATACAGCCTCAGCAGTACATCTCTGCTCTTGTATTCTGGTCGTCTTGAAATGAATGATAACACTGCATTTGCTTTCCTAAATGCCGACTGAACCTACATGTCAACATTTGAATTTTTAAAAGTTAGTTAAGTTTGGCTGATAATAGGAAGGGGAAATGGAATGTTGGCCTTTATTTCAAAGGGAATGGAGTATGAAAGTTGAGCGATTTTGTTAAACTATAGGAGACATAAGTTAGACTGCAGCTGAAATAATGTGAATAGTTTGGAGCCGTGAATGGAATTGAAGCTCAGATCAACAATGAATTAATGAAGTTGGGAAAGAACATAACCCACTTCCAAATATCAAGAGACTTATGGCTTTTATCTTACCTCAAATGCAATAGTTAAGAATAAACCCAGAAGAAATTCAGCTTGCAGCTAAGTATGGGTATGCACATAAGTGTTATGCTGAAAAAAACTGTTTCCTTTTATACTGGATGAATGTTTGTGATGTTAGAAAAATATGTCAATTGTCAGCGTCTAATGTTCCCAGCTTTGTTGTAGGGGAGTAAGGTACAGAGCAAACCTGGTCAGACTTCAAATCAGTCAGAAAATCAACAGTAATGGGGAAAAGGTAGGAAAGTGGCATTAATGTTTAACAGACCAGACATGGTCACACTGAATGGTAGAACACACTCAATTGGCTGAATGGCCCACTTCTGATAGATCTTTAGGACATAGAGTCGAGAATGTGGTGTTGGAAAAGCACAGCATGACAGGCAGCAACCGAGGAGCAGGAGAATCAATGTTTCAGGCATAAGCTCTTCATCAGGAATCTGAGGTCATAGAGTCATACATCACGGAAACAGACCAGTCGATGCCGACCGTAATCCTAAACTAAATTAGCCTCACCTGTCTGCACTTGGCCCATACCCACCTAACATTTCTTATTCATGCACTTATCTAAATGTCTTTCTAATGTTGCAACTGTACCTACAACCCATCACTTCCTCTGGCAAGTCATTCCACACACAAACCGCTGTCTCTGTAAAAAAGGTTGCTTCTCCTGCCTTCTTTTTAAATCTTTCTCCTCTTGCCTTAAAAATATGCCCACTAGTCTTGAAATCCCTCACGCTCGGGAAAAAACACCTGCCATTCACCTTATCTATACCCCTCATGATTTTATAAACCTCTATAAGGTCACCCCTCAACCTTCTACACTCCAGTTAAAAAGGTTCCAGACTCTCCAGCCTTTCCTGATAATTCAAACCTTCCATTCCTGACAACATCCTGGTAAATCTCTTCTGAACCCACTCCAGCTTAATATTACCCTTCCTATGAGAGTGACCAGAACTGTATACAATATTCCAGAAGAGGCCTCACTAATGTCCTGTACAACCTCAACATAATGCCCCGATTCCTGTACTCAAAGGTCTGAGCAATGAAACATGTTTTTAACCACTCTATCCAAATGTGATGCAAACTTCAAAGAGTAATGTACCTGAACTACGCCTATCTGTTCTGAAACATTACCTAGTGCCTTACTTATAATTGTAAAGTTCTGCCTTTGTCTGTTTTACCAAAATGCAATACCTTGCATTTATCCAAATTAATTCCATCTATCAATCTTCAGCCTATTGACCCAATTGATCAAGATCTCTGTTTTATGGTAACATTCAGCTTCATTGCTCACAGATGTTTTGAATGGTGTACTAACAGCTGTAGTTAGATTAGATTCCATACAGTATGGAAACAGACCCTTCGGCCACCAAGTCCACACCACCCCTCCAAAGAGTAACCTACCCATATCCAGTCCCCTATCCTATATTTAGCCCTGACTACTATACATAATACTATGGGCAATTTAGCATGGCCAATTCACCTGACCTGCACATCTTTGGATTGTGGAAGGAAACGGGAGCACCCGGAGGAAACCCACGCAGACACTGGGAGAACATTCCAACTCCACACAGACAGTTGCCTGAGGTGGGAATCAAACCTGGGTCCCTGGTGCTGTGAGGCAACAGTGCTAACCACTCAGCCACTGTGCCGCCGCCCCAAAATTAGCAGTTGAATTATCTGTTAGGATATCTAGCACTGTAGATATATTGCCTTCACACAGACAATTTTGACCACATGTGTGATCACAAAACAAACTCACTGATATTCAATCTAAAACAAAACATAGGAATTGAGTTCCGATTTTCTGAATCCAAGGGATGTTATTTTTCTTTTATTTGTTCCAATTTATTGTCATGATCGCATAACCCAGTGTTATGTCAAAGTTTACTGATTCAGGAAAACCAGAAAATACTTGAAATACAGACGTGGGGAAAGCCATGGAGAGAGTAACAGAGACAAAATTTCAGGTATCTGACTTTTCATCAGACATGGAAAATGTTAGGGACATGAACAAAATCAGAATGATGGAGGACTGAAGGGAAGAACACAAGAGAAACTCTATGATAAGATGGGAAACAGGGAAGATCTAATGGTAAAATGGATGATTGAACCAGATAAACCTAAATGATACTGTGACAAATTTGGAGACAAAATAGAAGAAACATTGAGAAGCAATACCGGCTCAATGGTACAACTTTGAGGGGAGTACAGGAGCAGAGGGACCTTGGGGTTCGTATGCATAGTTCTCAGGCAAGTTAAAACTGTTGTTAAGAAGGCTTACCGGATCCTTTGTTTCACACAACGAGGCACAGAGTACAAAATCGAGGAAGTGATTTTACACCTCTCCAATTCATCAGCCAATATTTGGTTGTTGTATTCAGTTCTGAGGACTTTACTTAAGCCCTCAAGACAATGGAAAGGAGATTTATGAAAATGACACCAGAAATTAGGGATTTTAGATACAAGGAAAGATTGGAGAACTTGGGCTAAGCCTTCTCTGCTCCAAGAAGAATAAGAGGTGGCCTTGAGGTGTTGAAATTATAAACAATTTAGACAGGGTAAAGAAGGATGTTCTGTTTCCATTAGTTGGTATGGCAGTAAATAAGGATGATAGCTTGAAGACTGTCAGTAAGAGAGCTAGGAATGAGATGAGAAGGAACATCTTTATTAAGAGAGTTGTTAGGATTCGGAATGCATTGCCTGGGAGCATGGTGGAGGCAGACACCACAGGAGTGTCTAAAGAGAATTGGATGTACATACAGGGATAGGGTTGGAGAATGGGATGAACTAGGGAGCTCAGTTGGAAGCCGGTACAGACACAATTATCCGAATAGCCTCCTGTTATACTGTAAAATCTATAATTCTAAAATGAGTTTAGGTGTAAATAGAGAAAGCAGAATCATGGTCAACACTACGTCTCCAAACAACTGACTCATGCAGGAGCCTGGACTATAACACCTTTCTATTTATACCCTTTAAAGACTCGATGACCTTCTAAGAGTTCCTAGGTGTCCACCAAATTTGATCTGAAGCAATATTCCATAATAATGCTTTCAATACAACTTCCTTTGTCCCCAGCTGAATCCTCCCACCATGGTAGACTAGATTCTCAATCATGGCTGCTTCCTTTCTTGCTATTACCCCTTGCCTTCGTTCCTAGAACCCTGGTAGGGCTGCCATTGTCTTCCTTCAACACCGTCAGCCTTCACTTCCAAGAGAGCATCCTTTTCCATTTTCACCAGCTCCAATCTGATGTCACCACCAAACACTTCTCCCCTTCCTTCCTCCCACAGCACAGTAACGAGCCTGTGTACTCTATCATATCCTGCTTCACTACTCAGTCATTGCGAAGACTCCCTTGCCTTCTCAGGAAATGCACTACCCACCCTATTTTCTCACCATCAATGTTCCTGAAACACTTTCCAGGCAAAACATTGAATTACCTGGTCTTTTTTAGTGCACTACATGTGATGCTGACATGTAACTCCCACGCTGAGTAAATTAAACTGGATGATTTTATACAGACCTTCTATAAGTAATCATTTAGAAATGCATTTGAAGGAATCTGGACATGTGACATTTTTTTAAAAAAATAGATCAATAAAACAATATTTGTTTTCTTTTAAACAAGACAGTTCTTAAAACTGATATGCCTTGTGAAAATAACATGGCTTAGAACTGCGTGTTGAACTTTGAACTTTAAGTAAAAGCTTTTTTTTTCAAAAGAAGGAAAGAACAAAGAAACCAACATTTGTTTATGGGAACTGGCCTGGAAAGGTAATTGCAGGTTGATTACCATTCCAAGAATGCTGCAGACATTTCAGTTCCTGAGATGGCTTATGCTCAAGAACTGGCAGCAGTTTGGATGTTAAAAATGGATCAAAGGGAGGCTGGTGCTGACTAGGCAAACAAAAAGAATAGTACAGAGAAAAGAAAAACCAAAGATTGAACCATTTGGACTGGGTATTGGGCAGAAGGCAGTGTGGGTGCAAAAGCTGCTGGACAGACGTTTGGTTGCTCTCGACTGATCGTCTAGTTATTGAATGATTGAAAGTTCTGAGAAATGAACCCAGTCTGTAAGACATGGGTAAACATGTCTGGAGGTCTGCCAAAGCTGTGTGCATTGACCGGTTACTTTGCAAAAAGTGAGGACTGCCGATGTTGGAGATCAGAGTCGAGAGAGTGGTGCCGGAAAAACACCAGCCGGTCAGGTAGCGCCCGAGGAGCAGGAGAATCAATGTTTGAGCATAAACTCTTCATCAGGAATAAAGCTTTTTTGGGTTAGTTTGGAATTCAAGCTAGCTTATCTCGTCCTCTGTGCCTGTGAACAACTCATTATCTAAGGATTGCATGAAGGTTCCATACCTACCATTCAAAACTGCATGTGAACTGGCCAGATACAACTCTTATTTCCTTTCTAATTTATCCCTTAATTGTTGTTTGTTTGTCTGTGTCTGAGCAGGAGTTATGGTCAAACAAAATTGTATTTAAGTTATATACATTAATTAGATTACCTTCTGAGGAAGGGTCACTCGACCAGAAATGGTAACTCTGATTTCTCTCCATAGATACTTCCCATATTATCACCATATTGCTTTCTCTTCATTTATGGGATGTGGGCATCCATGGAAGCAGACATAGATAATAAGCCAGTCCAAATCTGTCTTGCTAACACAATTAAATTAAAACATCCAATGACCCTCAAAATTTCACAACTGTTCTTAACTGACACCAAGAGCTGAGCTTTTCCAGCAATTTCCATATTTTTCTCTGATTTGCAGCATCTGCAATTCTTTCAATTTTAATTGGATTAATTTGTTGTTTAGCTGTGCTTTCCTAAAGTTACAGTATTAATCGTAAATTGTTTATTTTTATATAATTTACAAACTTAGTCCCAAATCCTGGTTATTCATTAAATCTGTGAGGAACAGTTGTACAATTTTGAGATACATTGGATGTTTTAATTTCATTGTGTTAGCAAAACATATTTGGTCTGGTTTGCTATCTATGTTGTAACACAACAGCTCATATTTCAACTCCACTTACATTCCCTTCTGACTGCATTGTGAAAGCACAAAGCAAAGTCTTTGCCATCTCATATTATCAATTGCGACAGTTTTATTTCCTTTTCCTTTCTTTCCTTTGGATGCTTCGGCCTCTTTAGCCTTTTGAACGTCAACCAATAATCCGTATCGATGTTTGGCCAGATCACACTAAATAAGACCAAGTGTGACTTTAGATTAGATTACTTACAGTGTGGAAACAGGCCCTTTGGTCCAACCAGTCCACACCGACCCTCCAAAGAACAACCCACCCAGACCCGTTCCCTTGCACCTAACACTACTGGCAATTTAGCAACTTAGCCAATTCACCTAACCTGCACATCTTTGGACTGTGGGAGGAAACCAGAGCACACCGACGCAGACACGGGGAGAATGTGCAAACTCCACACAGACAGTTTCCCAAGGCAGGAATTGAACCTGGGTCCCTCGTGCTGTGAGGCAGCAGTGCTAACCACTATGCCAGCGTGCCATTATACCCACTATAACCTAATGACTCTTGGGGCATTAGTGATGGGAAATAAATGCTGATCTAATTTCGCAACGCCCACATCCCATGAATGAATAGAAAGCAATATGGAAATAATATGTGAATATAACATTGAAGTAAATGGTCAGCCATGAGGCTGAATATTAGCGGAGGGAGAAGGGGGGTTGGGGGGTGCCTTCAATGAGCTGAATGACCTAGTCCTGCTCCAATGTTTCTATGATAACCAACCTTAGCGCGCAAAATTCCTTGAAGCTGCCCACATTCAGAGGATGACCTAATAAAGCGGAAAGCTTTTTTAGATAACTTATCTTGTGAATAGTAGTAAACATGGAGTCATAGAGATATACAGAATGGATACAGTCCGTTCAGTCCAACTTGTCCATACTAACCAGATATCCTACATTAATCTAGTCTCATTTGCTAGTATTTGGCCCATATCCCTCTAAACCCTTCTTATTCATATACACATCCAGATACCTTTTAAATGTTGTAATTGTACCAGATTCCACCACTTTCTCTGGCAGCTTATTCCATACACACACCACCCTCTGTGTGAAAACGTTGCCCAGTTAGGCTCCTTTTAAATGTTTCTCCTCTCACCTTAAACCTATGCCCTCTAGTTTCACACTCCCACACCCCAGGTAAAAAACCTTTGTCTATTTATCCTATCCATGCCCCTCATGATTTTATAAATCTCTATAAGATCATCCCTCAGCCTCTGACACTCCAGGGAAAACAGCCCCAGCCTGTTCAGCCTCTCCCTTTGGCTCAAATCCTCCAACCCTGGCAACATCCTTGTAAATCTTTTTAGAACCCTTTCAGGTTTCACAAAATCTTTCCTATGGCAGGGAGGGCAGAGTTGGATGTAATATTCCAAAAGAGGCCTAACCAATGTCCTCTCCAGCTACAACATGACTCCCATTTTGTTCTAATTTTACTTCTCTACAGATTGTGTCTTTCACACCTGAAGAAACTTTCAAAATTAATAGAAATAATTAATCAAATTAAGCACTTATCACAAAATGACTTATTAACACTCTAGGGGTTGGTTCTTTAAATTGTAAAATCCTTCCATTGCAAACCTTAAGTGCTACTATATGACGTGACTGATGGATAGCACTGACTTGAGGGAGTGGAAAGATTTAAAACTAAAAATACTATGTTTTAATTGCAAAATAATCTCTCGCTGGTTTAAATTATCAGGTTGGCTGAGGGATTCGAAAGTCAGTTGACATCAAAGGGAACATAGAAGTTGCACATTGAGTAAGTAGAAAGAGAGATGAATAGAAACAGGGACATGGGGACTCTGGATGAGGAGGGATCAAGGACTCAATTTCTGGTGAGAGGATCTGCTCTTCTCTGTCTTATATTTGAGAAACCTTTGGCCCATCTATGTCTCTAGTGGCAATAGGGGGTACCTTCTCTTCTGTGTTAGACATCTGTGGGATCCAGAAAAGCAAGTCTTCTTGTAACATTACTCCATTTTACATTGTTTTATTTCAATGCTCTTCAATGAACAGAGTTCCCATTTAGAATTGTAATGGTCAGTTTCAGGTTTATTGCCGCTGATATTCTGTGAGGCTTTGTGATCTGATTGGCACCACTTCGAAGCTGTCTCTGAGGTGTCCTCTTGCTACTGACCTGCCAGTGTACAGCGTTTCACACTCACTAACCTATCCTCTCGATGCCAACCCTCCCATGTCTGTCTGTCTGTCCCATTCCCTGAACCTGCCATTCCACTCTCTGAATTCTTGATGCCAGTGAGGGAGCTGCTGTGACTATAAGACTCTGGAGATGTGACAACACTGAGGGCATAGATCGTACCAACACCAGCTCAGTCTTTCTTCACCACCAGGACCCAACTTTCACAATCCCAGCATTAGCTTTGGATCTGACCCTCTAATTCAAGGAAGCCTCAGTGTCTGGATTTAAAGCTGGAGCTCCACGATCATGAAAATGCAGGTCTGAACTTGATTTGATTTATTACTGCACCATGTACCAAGAAACAGTAAAAAGTATTGTTTTGCATGCTAACCAGGCTAATCTTACCTTATATAAATTCATCTCTCCATCTCTTTCCTGTATTCTGTCTTGTCATTGTTTAAGATCCAACCCACTATGATGGTGCCATCAGCAAATTTGTAAATGGAGTTACAGCTGAATTTGGCTACACAATGTGAGTGCATAAGGAGGATAGTAAGGGGCTGAGTATGCAGCCTTGTGGGGTACAGGTGCTGAGGATGAGTGCGAAGGAAGTGACTTCGCCTGTTCTTACTGATTCTGTTCTGTGGGTCAGAAAGTCAAGGATCCAGTTTAGGAATGGGGAGCCGAGACCTAGGTCTCAGAGTTTGGTTGGAATTATGGTGTTGAAGGCAGAGCTAAGTCAATAAATAGGAGTCTGTTGTAGGTGTCCTTGTTATGCAGATGCCCCAAGGATGAGTGTCAGGCCAGGGATCTGTCACAGACCACTAAGGAGTCCATCAGCAGCATTCCAGAGCCTCCACAGCTCTCTTAGTCACAGTGAGAGTTCCGAAGAGCAAAGTGGTGAACAACAGTCAGTGAATAGTTCTGAGGAAGGGTTGCTGGACCCAAAATACTAACTCTGATTTCTTTCCATTGATGCTGCCAGAGCTACTTTACTTTATTAGCAATTTCGTTTTTTGTGTCAGAGAACGGGATGTTTGGCCAAAAGGAGGATTATTAGAAATTGCTGTCCAGGAGCAGCAGAGACTGCAGGCTGTAGAAGGTATAGCAAGAGGGTAGATTACTGAGTGGGAGAGGCCACTTTTAGATGGCCAGTGGAAGAAGGATCTACGGTTACCAGGATATCCAGAAAAAGGTAATCAGAATCAGCAGTGGTGGGAGGGAAGTAGAAACTCATAATATTTCTTTTATGGTAGAATGTCAAATTAGTTTTATTTAATAGATTTTCTAGTTATCAATATATAAATTTAGCAATTTAATCACAATACACATTAACAATTTGAACAAAGGAACTGAATGCAATATTTCTAAATTTGCAAATGACACTAAGCTGGGTGGCAGTGTGTGCTGTGAGGAGGATGCTAAGAGGCTGTAGGGCGACTTAGACAGACTGGCTAAATGGGCAAGGACTTGGTAAATGCAATATAGTGTGGATAAATGTGAGGTTATTCACTTTGGTTGCAACACAGAAAGGCAGATTATGATCTGAATGATGACAGTTTAGGAAAATGTGAGGTGCAACAAGATGTGGTTGTCAAGGTGGAACAGTTGCTGAAGGTTGGCATGTAGGTGCAGCAGACAGTGAGGAAAGCTAACGGCATGCTGGCCTTCATAGTCAGATATACAGGGCCTTGGTGAAGCCACACCTTGATTACTGTGTGCAATTTTGGTCTCCTAGTCTGAGGAAGGACATTCTTACTATTGAGGGAGTCCGGCGAAGGCTCACCAGACTGATTCCCAGGATAAAGTGAGGTCTGCAGATGCTGGAGATCAGAGCTGAAAATGTGTTGCTGGAAAAGCGCAGCAGGTCAGGCAGCATCCAGGGAACAGGAGAATCGACGTTTCGGGCATAAGCCCTTCTTCAGGATTCCCAGGATAGCAGGACTGATGTATGAAGAAAGACTGGATCGAATGGGCTTGTACTCGCTGGAATTTAGAAGAACGAGGGGGAGGGAGTTTCATAGAAACATATAAAAGCCTGATGGGACTGGACAGGCTGGATGGGGGAAGAATGTTCCCAATGTTGGGCAAGTCTAGAACTAAGGGTCACAGCCTAAGAGTAAGGGGTAAGCCATTCAGGACTGAGATGAGAAAGAGTTTCTTCACTCAGAGATGAGAACCCGTGGAATTCTCTCCCACAGGAAGCTGTTGGGATCAGTCCAGTCAAGTGGGAGCTGGATGTGGTCCTTGTGGCTAAAGGAATCAATGGGTATAGAGAAAAAGCAGGAGTGGGATACTGAGACTGCATAATCAGCCATGATCATATTGAATGGTGGTACATTCAAAGGGCCCAATGGCCTACTCCTGCACCTATTTTCTATGTTTCTATGTTTCAAATGTAATTCAACTTCCAAGGTGTAACGTGTTAATGTTCATTTTTCTGGTAATGAAGGTCCCACAGAACCTAACTGCAGCTTGTACATTGCTTTTGTTGGCAGGAAACATCATATCATTACCTGTTACAATTTTCAGGATGGAACCATCACTTTAAGAGAGGAATTACTACATCAGTGGTCACCCCAAGAACATTTTGGATAACATAATTATAGAGGCTCCAGAGGGAGGTATTTGTGTTGCAAAAATCCCACATTCCTCACATCCACCGTCCTGCCCTTTCTCCATAAACCCTGATTCCCTGACTGATCAAGAGCCTCTCTATCTTAGCCTTAAACATCCACAAGGACTCTGCCCCCACAGCTCTTTGTGGCCAAGAGTTCCCAATGCTCAGAGTGCAAATTCCTCCCTCACTCAGTCTTTAATTAGTGCCCCTTTATTCTGAGACGAAGCCCTCTCATCCCAAACTCTCCCATCAGGGGAACATCCTCTCAGTATTTACCCTTTCAAGGCCCTTAAGAATGCTTTATATTATAATGTGATCACCTCTCATTCTTCTAAACTGCAGTGAATAGAGTCCTAACCTGTTTAACCTTTGCACATAAGACAATGTCTCCATACTGGGCGTCATCCTGAACTGCCTCCAATGAAATAATATACTTTCTCAAAACTGCTCACAGTACTCCAGGTGTGGTCTCATCAGCACCTTGTACAGTTGCAGCAAGATTTCCCTATCCTTATACTCCAATTCCCTTGAAATAAGGGCCAACTTTCTATTAGTCTTCCGGATGACTTGCTTTACCTGTGTGCTAGTTTTCTCTTTTCTGTGCTCAAGAACCATAAGTCCCATTGTGTTATAGAGTTCTTTAGTTTTACTCCATTTAGGCAATACTTTGTTCTTTTGTTCTCCCTTCCAAAATGAACAACTTCACATTTTCCCACATTATACTCCATTTGCCTACCTTTTGCCCACTTAATTGACCTAGCAAGGAGAAACGAATGACAGAGGGTCAGAGGTGATTGGAGTTGGAAATGGATATATTCTGTGATGGAAACGATACATGGTCTGTGAAGTGATTGTAACAAAGTCAGCCAGTTGGACCTCATAGAATATGAGTTCCCTGATTGGGGCTGTTAATCTAGTCCAATCAGGGAGCCCAGCTGACAGAGAAGAACAGCAGAGTCAGAGGTTCTGTTCACTCTGAGAGCTGGCTCTAAGGGAGTTGGATCAGGGTCAAGGACTCTCGAGGTTTAAATAAAGGTGACGTAATACCAGCCTCTGTGGAGTTATTTCAATCAGAAGCTTAGCCATTATTCGGCTCAAGAATTGTGGCCGTGGAACACCATGAAAGCAGTGGCAAAGGACAGAGCTGCAGCAAGTTTGGGAATCAATGCCTTTGCATTTTCCAATGTGAAACTGAAAGAAAATGCAGCTCATCTAAAACTGGATGCATGCATGTCCAAAAGCACAGAGAGAATGATGTGGGAGAGCAACAAACATATAAAAGCTGACACGATATTTACAGAACATTGTCACCAAAAAGCAATATGTAGATGAAGTGTAGGATGAAGAGGAGAAGTAATTTGTGAGGTTGTTTGACTTTATTTTAAATGAGTTTTTAAAAATCCAACAGTAAATTTTGGTTAATTAAATATATTTAAGATTAAGTGTCCACTGAAAACAAATTGAACTGGAAGAATAAAAATATATGCATATCTTAGTCTCTCCCATTAACAGGTGTCATGGAGAGTGATAGATTTAAAATATGCAAAGCACCTGGATTGCAGATGTTGTCTCGCCAAAATGTTACAAAAGATCTCACTTCTTTGCTTGTCTCATAACTCTATCGCACCATCTGTGAGTCAACACTCTTAAATCCTTCGCAAGTATGAATTCCTTTATTTTAGTATACCCTGTGTCTCTCTGCAGCAACCTGGTGAGAACATTTAACAAGGGCTCCTCATCCAATCCTTAATAATTTGTCTCAACTCCTCATCAAGAAATCACTTACACCAACCTCCTGGTTTATGCACAGGGGTATATGGTGCCTAAATCTGACCCAGATATTCATTTTATATTAGCTTTGACTCCAATTCCTCATCTGAATTTGTACTTTTAAGGAGTGAATGAATTAACTCTTTACAATGAACTAACTGGCTTAAATATCAACCTCCTTGATCTGAAAATAATTTATACATTCAATGGCATTATGGACCAGACCAAACCCTCTTACAATATATTAAGAAAATAGCCTATATCCCAACTTTTTTTCTATTTTGTAAGTACATGTAAGGTATTGCGTTCCATTGCAATTTGACTGGTCAAACTGAAGCAAAGGATACTTTATTCATATATTCTATGAAAAAGTAAAGAAAAATGTTAGATTAGCTGTAACTATATAGTGATGCTTAACAAAATAATAGATACAATAAGTATTGCTAATTAATTGTTCCAATTTGGTAATATCCCATAAACACACCCTTGTTAAAAGGCAAATTCAAAAACACAGATGGTCTCTCACAGAACTCTAGCAGCAGCACTGAAAAAAAATCAAGAGAAACCTCTGATAGAGTGTAGCAGGGAGAGATGTACAGACCCAACATCCACTGCTACTACTGAGAAACTAAAAAAAACTAAAAACTCGTCTCTATAAGAGTTTGGCCACACCCATTCAGGCTGCTTTTTATTGTTCCAACTTTAAAATGTACCAAGGCCTGACAAGTTGTTTATTTGCCGATTTTTCAATAGATAGCTTGGTACCTCTGCCTGAAAATCTCTTTTAAAAATAAAGGACAAAATACACCTCTTAAAGCCGAAGTATCATCACAATGGCAATTGTAGTGCATTTGGCTGGACAGCTAGCTTGCAATGCAGACAAATACCAAAAGTGATAGTTAAATTGTCACACCAGCTGAGGTTACCATAAAGGTATTTCAATCTCCCCATTCATCTGAGATGTGTTGATCCTCAAATTAAACCATTAAAGTCATCTTTCTCGAATGGGAGAGCAGTTCCCTGGGGCTACAGCAACTTTACCTTTTATACCGTTCCTAAAGGTGGATAACTTTGATTTCTTTACTCTTCTTTCTCTCAATTGGAGATGCAGTTCCTGACCTTACAGATACAAGATCAACGTCCATGAAACAAGCCACCATGAAACACTTAGGGCTAAACTAGAAATTGTGGTCTGGAATGGAATTGAAACTGAAATCTGAAAGTCAGAAAAATAACCTTGCATCTCTTAAGCTTCAAAGAAATGTCTGTAACTTAGTTGACCAATCTGCCACTGTACAGCCCTCTCAATCATGCACAGATCTGTGACCTTTGATAATCACTCAACCACTGATTCACTGATTTACTCCCTGCTTTCAGAGCTTTGCTCACTAAAGCACTCATGCAGGTCTATAAAAGGCAACAAAAATCGAAATTGTTGGCGAAACTCAACAGGCCTGGCAGCATCTGTGGAGAGAAAGCAGTCATTGCTTCGAATCCGTGGCCTTTTCTCGGAATACACAGTATCAATGTACTGAAATAGCTACTCTAAAGAAGGGTCCCTGGACCCGAAATGTTAACTCTGCTTTCTCTTCACAGATGCTGCCAGACCTGCTGAGTTTCTTCACCAATTTCTGTTTTTGTTTCAGGTTTTCAGCAGCCGCAGTTCTTTGTTTTATGACAGAAGGCAAGTTGTATTTATATCAACTGAACGAGAGATCTCCTGGCCTGTTGTTTGAAGATTGCTCTTCTTTACCTGGCAAACAGTGTTTGATTTTGTAAATGTTCATGGTCTTCTTTCTCAAGTTTTTCTTTAGGTCAGTCTGTTCCCTATATTTTAAGGGCATGACTGCAATGTTATAATAAATTAATGATGTCGAATCAGACAATCTCTATAGTGCAGAAAGAAGCCATTCAGCTCACTAAACCCATACTGACCCTCCCAACGTTCCCAACACCATCCCCGGAACACCACGTTTAACATTGCTAACCCACCTACCTTGCATATCTTGGAAACCATGGGAATTTTAGAGTGGCCAATCCACCAAACCTGCACTTCTTTGGACTATAGGAGGAAACTGGAGTATCGGGTATGGTGATGTATACCGACATCAGCAGTCACGTTATTGAGAAAAGAAGATGGAACAATACTGGAGACATCTAACACAAAAATCAGTATGCTGTAAAAATAAGTGTAATATGAAGGTAAACATAGGTTCCTTACAAAATGAAAACCAAGAGAACTGCAGATGCTGTAAATCAGAAACAAAAACAATAATTGCTGGAAAAGCTCAGCAGGTCTGGCAGCATCTATGAAGGGAAATCAGAGTTAATGTTTCGGGTCCAGTGACCCTTCCTCAGAACTGAGCCGAAATGTTAGCTCTGATCCCCCTTCATGGATGCTGCTAGACCTGCTGAGCTTTTCCAGCAAATTCTGTATAGGTTTCTTCCAATTCGACAGGGGAGAATTGTTAATGAAGAGCAAGGAAATGGCACAATAATTAAGTAATTACTTTAGTTCAGTCTTCATTGAAGAAGACATGAATAACTCGCCAGATATGAGGGGGAAGAAAGGGTTTTTTTGAGGAGAAATCGAAGGGAATTAGTATTAGTACTAAAAAAGTGTTATAGAAATTAATGGGACTGAAAGCTAATAAATCCCTCAGAGCCAATTTCCTCCTCCTTGGATACTAATGGAGATAGTTGCTGCATGGTTATCATCTTCCAAAGTTCTATAAATTCTGGAAAAGTCCTGATAACTTAGAGGATGTGAAATGTATCTCAAGGTGAGGGATAGATCAGCGAATTATGTTAATAATAGGGAAACATATCTCGGAGGGATAAATCAGGGAATTATGTTAGTAATAGGGAAATGTATCTCAGAGGGAGGGATAAATCAGGGAATTATGTTAGTAGTAGGGAAGTGCTCGTGTCTGTTATTGAGGATGCAATAGCAGGATATGCAGAAAACATCATGGGATTATCAAATTCCCAAGTAATGGAATATTGTCCCGCTTTAGTAGAGATGGAGATGCAGTACATTAAGACGGCAGACAGTACAGTCAAGGGGAACAGTCTCCAAAATGTGCCCCAATGTGGAAAATCTCATGGTAGGCAAAATCAAAGAAAACTCCTCAATTAAGGACTGTATCATGGTGGCAGATCAATCCCTGCTCTGCTCAAACCAACAATATGCATCTAGAATGATGCAGCATGAAAGGAAGCTATTCTGCCCATCATATACATGCCAGATCGACTGAAAGAGTGACACAAGCGCTCCCACTCCCCTGCTTTTCCCACTTCACGCATTAAATATTCCCTTTTGAAGTATTAAATCCCATTTGAAAGGTTTCCTCCTCACAGGCAATGCATTCCAAATCCTAATCATTTACTGCATGTTATTTCTCCTTATCTTCTTTTAGCAATGACTGCACCTTAAATCCGACTGCACCTTAAATCCTTCTGCACCCTTATTGCCTCTGGAAATATACCTTTTCTCTTTATTTTCTCTCACTCAGTTGGTACAATTTTCAACACCTCTATTAAATGCCCACTTTATCTTCTGCACTCTATGGAGAACAAAGTTTTTCCTCAGCTGTTACACAGCACACATCTTTGTTCCACGGTATCATTCTTGTTAATCTCACTCTATCTTCTCTAACACCAGTCCAGCTGGGACCTAACCAATGTTTTATGAAGTCTTTGTATAATTTCCTTGCATTTCTACTCTGTGGCTCCACTTGAACATTGTAAAATGTTGAATGTAATTTTAAAGATATTACTGTCTTCTTCTCAACCATCTGAATTTCCAGGATCTTCTGAAGGGCAAAACTGCAGAAGACACAGCAGGGTGCCAGAGTTTCAAAATGCAAAGGACTGAACTCCTTGGCCTAAATAAACATCAACTTTGCCCTTTCAGCATTTTCATGTAACTTTACATTGAGACGACCCTGCTGCATTACTCCATGTTACTGCTGGAAGACACAGCAATATTACATACTCTTGGTCTGCATGAAATCAGCCAGTGTCTTACCCTTGTTTGTGAAAATGTGCACTGACACTGAAGTGCCAAAGGATGAATGAATTATGACAGCTGCCTGCATATACAGTGCATTGAAGTGTGTAAACCGATGCCGGTACTCCCACACTAATTGGACATTAATGGAGTGAATCCTCTTCTGTTTACATAATGGTGTGTTTTGCAACAAAGGGCCTTGTTTAGCCACAAGTACAATCTGCTGCTGCAGGCATTCACGGGAACTCAATGATCTGGCAAAAACGAATGGCTCATTCACTCGTTTATCTTCATCCCGCAGAAAACAAAAAGCCAGGGCATCATATTGAATAAGGCAGCAGTGATTTGTCTTCGACAAGGCTGAACAGCAAATTGACGGTCTGGCCCAAGGTTGACTGGGGCCTGTAGAATGATCTAGAGGCTGGGGAATGAAGCTCTGTCTTGACTGTCTGAGCAAGCTGTCCTGGTCCACCAGATATATTTTTTCTGAAAAAAACAGAAGTTCCTGGACGGAACTGCAGCCTTACGTTATATAATTCCACGGTAGATTTAATTAAAGGCCTAAACTCCTGAGAAGTACAGAATCCCCAAAGATTACAAGCAGGGTAATCAAGTCCACACCAACCTTCCAAACAGCATCCCACTCAGATCCACCTCCCCACCCTCCCCCCAACCATATCCCTGTAACTCTGCATTTTCCATGACTTATCCAAGTCACCTGCAAATCGCTGGTCACTATGGGCAATTTAGCATGGGCAATCCATCTAACCTACACATCTTTGGACTGTGGGGGGAAACTGGAGCACCCAGGGAAAATCCACACTGACATGGGGAGAATATGCAAACTCCACACAGACAGCCACCCAAGACTGGAATCGAACCCTGATTTCTGGTGCTGTGAGGCAGTAGTGCTAACCACTGAGCCACTGTGCCACCCTCCATGGTGTTTACAAATGAGCGATCACTGTGTTAAATACCATTGTGGTGAAATCCTCCCTCAGAGGATCATGAATCTATGGAACTCTCTTCCTGAAAAGCTAGTAGAGTCCTTGTATATTTTTAAGGTAGAAGAGGCTCAATTCCTGTAAAACATGATGGTTGAAAATGAGGGGGCAGGTGGGAATATGGATTTGAGGTTACAATCAGATCAGCCGTAATCTTGACATATGGTAAAGTAGTTTTGATGTGCTGAATGTCCTACACTTGTATGTTCACATATCTAAAGGGTATTGTAAAGAGCTGCATAATTGGAGATTCTTTCCTGGTTCTGAGCTGTTCCTCAAGTGTAAGAGGTAACTTCACTGAAACATCTACAACCCTGAAGGGACTTGACTGGCTGGATGTTGAAATGATGTTTCCTCTTGTTGAGGAATCTTGGACTAGACGTCATAGTTTAAAAATATGGGATCGTCTTTTTAAAACAGGGATGAGGAAACTTTTTTTTCTGTCAGAGGTTTGAACGTTCTTGGAATTCTTTCCTTCTAAAGGCAGTGGATGCAGAACCTTTAAATGCTTTTAAAGTGGTGGTCAATAGATTCTAGATCACCAAGTGGATGACAGTTTATTGGGGATATGCAGGAAGGTGGAGTTGAGGTTAAAATTAGATCAGCTAAACTGTATGCAGAGCAGGCTTCAAGGGCCAAGTGACCTACTGTTGTTCCTTGTCCACATGAATTAGAGAAGAAATAATCTGTTAGCCTTTATCGCAAGGGGGTGTGCGTATCAATTTGCTGCAATTACATAGAACTATAGTGAGACTGCACTTGGACTGCTGCAGTGTTATTGATAATTTCTTGCCTAGATTAACTTACAGGATGACAGAGGTAAGCAGAGATTCGAAGGGTAGGCATGTATACTCTGGAATTTATTGCAATCTCATTGAAGTAAATACAGTCTTGAGAAGGTGGGTGCTGAGAGAGGGTAGCTTCCTTTGTTGGAGAGTCTACAAATTGGGCTTGTAGTCTCAGCAGAAGGGGTGGGTATTGAAATTAGGGGGCATCTCTTCACTCAGACAATTGTGAATCTTCAGAATTTTCAATCTCAACAGAACTACGAACATGCAATCAAGGAATATCTTCAAGACTGAGATGAATAGTTTTTGTGTCACTATAAGGGGACCAAGGGATGTAAGGACAAGATGTGGAAAAGGGGTAAAGTCAGAGATTCATCTGTGATCTTATTGAAAGGGACAGCAATCATAAGGGACCAAAAAGTCTCCTTCCAGCACTATTTTGTGTTTTTCCTTTTCTCTAATTGTAGGTCCACTCAGTAGCCTCTTGGTGTTCATCCTGATGGCCCCACCCACACCCGACACACATCCAATACTCAAGGGAGATTTTTACCTGAGCTTAGGAGGCTCAAAAATAAAATGCAAGGGGTGTTTTTCCAACAAAACTGACTCAAATTCACAGCTGTGAAATTGCGCACCGGAATACATTTCATCCTTTGGAAACCTAATGTAAGCTTTCCTCAGCAAATGCCCAAATAAAGCTCTAATTTACAATGGCTTATTTCAGAAAAGCAATTCCTGTGATGGAAAAGATAGAATTTTGGGCAGACAACACAATTCAGTCCCAAACCCATCAATTGCTTGAGTGCACTGGATAAACTGGTTACATCTTCCTCAGCTCCCCTTCCCTGTGGGACTTCAATGGAGAGAATTGAAACACAGTCAGCGGCCTACAGATCAACTCAGTATTTCACCCTGAGATTCAAATACGGACAAACACAGAAGTTCTAGTCTAATATGATCACTTTACATTATTATGTGCATTTTACTTGTAATTCAGAACCATCTGAAAAAGATATTTGAAAGCAGAACTTCCATTAGTGGACTGATCTCTTGATAATAATGAAACAGGGACATTTACTTCTAGCCTTATCATTTTATTGCAAATTACAATGCATTTTAATGTCCCATTGGATTGGGGGATCTTAAAATTTGCTGGTTCAATCTATTCTGTCTATTCAGTCTATTTTATCTGATAGCAGTCAGCTGATTGGAAGGAACTTCTGCTCCATTCAAAGATTCCAAGATTTCAAACACACCTGACATTCGACTTTCTCAACATTACTCCAGCATCTTAAGATAATCAATAGCTGTCAGCTTTAGCCCAGTTTTGATTCCCAGTGCCTTCAAAATCCACTAGTAGGTTATTCTGAAAATCTAATCTTGGCTGATGCTAAAACACAAAACAATTTTCCCCAGAAAAATTCAAAGCAGTTTTTACTGATGGTGTTGGAAAAAGAATGATAAGTCAGCAGATTAGAAACGGAATGTGGTACAACTTACCCTGCATACAATACTTAATCAATTAGACACTAAACATTGAAGGCTTAAAAGTGAAGACACTGCAAAATGCTGCCAAATCTTTACACAATGTGATGCACAAGCCTGTAAATATACAGACCTGGATTCTGCAGTCAGTGGGGAGGCAATGCAACTCCCAATCACCTTCTCAAGGGCAATTCGGGATGGGCAATAAATGCTGGGCAAAGTAGGGACACCCACATCCCACAAGTGAATAAAAAATATTCAATACTGTCCTCAAAGATAGCCTCTCTGATTTGCAGTGACATCGCCCAAGCAGAATTCACATTGAAGAATTCTCACCAGGAAATGAAAAGGATGAAAACTAAATAAATTTTTAGACATTTGACATACTGGAAAATAAACATTGGAGCATAAACTTGGGGTGAAGGTAGAATCTGAAATGATATTGAAAAACCTCAAGAGAAATTTTTAAAAACTTTGCTTAGAAGAATTGTAATTAATTATACTTAACTCATTACTTTGTAATTCCTCAAACTCACCATCATCCTACCAGACCATAGAGCTACTCTCTGATTAGAGAGAAACAACTGGTGCTTTTTTATCCCGAAGCACCTCAGGTGAAGAGAAGGGTCGTCATGGTAACCTCAGACAGTATGGGAATTAGGAACATCAGAACATAGGAACAGGAATAGGCCATTCAGCCCCTCAAGCTTCCTTCACCATTCAATAAGATAATGGTTGCTCTGTGGCTAAAGTCCACATGCCCGCATAGAGCCCACTTCCCTTGATAACCTTGTTTAATAAAAATGTCTCAGCTTTAAATTTAATGATTAAATTAGCATCAACTCTGTTGTTTGAGGGAGACAGTTCCAAACACCCATGACTCTTTCTAACATCCCTCCTGAATGATCTGGCCCTAATTCTTACACCATGCCCCTTGGTTCGAGAATCTTCAACCAGTGGAAATAGTTTATCTTCATCTGCACGGGTCTATCCCTGTTATACTTATAAAACTTTGCATTAGGTCACCCCTTAACCTTATAAATGTTACAGAATAAAGGCCTAATTTGTCTAATCTCTCCTCAAAATCCCTGAAGTCCAGGTGCCATCTTTGTACATCTGTGCTGTTTGCATCACACAGCATTACAAACTGGCTATCCAGCCAACTGAGCTAACTGAGCATAATAAAACATTTAACAGTATGCCACATGTGTATATATCTGTATATTACCATCAGGGTTGCTTCTGCACATGATTGTCCTTCGGGCTAAAGATATGAGGAGAAAGCGGGAGCAGCTTACTGAGTTGGATGATCTGTCGTGATCATATTGAATGGTGGAGCAGACTCCAGGGGATGAATGGCCTACTCCTGCTCTTATTTCCTGTGTTTCCATGATTCTGTGAAATCCCACTTGTTGCTCAATGTTTGAAATGTTTCACATTTTTAGGATAATTTGAGGTAGTTTTTCCAGCATAAAAGTGATAAATGTACATCTGTTCATGAGATGCTGCAATGTTAAATGAACAGCAGTCAGATTGAGATAGCTGTTAACCCACAGGGTAGCTTTGGTGTCAAACTTGCTGTGTGCAAATGGCCCAGATACTCCTTCAGAGGGTTAAGGTCTCTGGTTACAAGAGAAGGTCACAGTATTTATATGGTAGGTCCAGTTAAGCCTCTAACCAATACACAGATGTTATTTCTAGCTGTATTAGAGGTGATCTAATGAACCAGACAATATCAATGTTTTACACTGTCAACATAAGCTTTGATTTAGAGGTGTTGGACTGGGATGGACAAAGTTAAAAATCGCATAACACTAGATTATAATCCAACAGGTTTATTTCGGAGCAGTGCTCCAAAAGCTAGTGCTTCCAAATAAACCTGTTGGACTATAACCTGGTGTTGTGTGATTTTTAACAATGTAAGCTTTGATTAAGCTTTATTCATATCTCAAGAAGCCAGTCTCAAATATAAGGTTATAAAAGAATTGGTTATATTATCTAGGTTCAAAATGTATTCAAGGAGGTTATTTAGAAACTTTGCCAATTGCTACCCAATATCTCCTGGAGAAATGTTCTAGTATGTTCTTTAAAAAACAGGACAGAATTGAGCACCGTTGTGGTTCCAGATTAGTTGAAAAGATCAGCTGTCAATGACCTTTGACATTATGGCTGAAAGATGAAGAGCAGCCATTGAGGTTCCATTATCCAATGTTTATGGTATAATATTTCAGCGAGGAGGCAATGGGATCTAATTCCACCTGGATGGGAACACAAACTGTCTGAATCTGGGCTAAGAGCACAACAGGTTGGAAGTTAAAAAATCACACAATACCAGGTTATAGTCCAACAGGTTTATTTGGAAGCACTAGCTTTCAAAGCGCTGCTCCTTCATCAGGTGGTTGATGATGAAGGGGCAGCACTCCAAAAGCAATTGCTTCCAAATAAACCTGTTGGACTATAACCTGGTGTTGTGGGATTTTTAACTTTGTACACCCCAGTCCAACACTGGCACCTCCAAATCATAACAGGTTGGAACTCATCTGTGCAGAAAAAGAGTTGATGTTTCAAGGTTGATGACCTTGAATCAGAACTTGAAGGTCACCGACCTGACATGTGAACTCTGCTTCTTTCCACAGATGCTGTCCAGCTGGCTCAGCATTCTTCTAGCCTCTTGGTTGATCTTATAACACTTTTCTGGCATTTGCAGTGTTGTGCTGTAACTTTAGGAATGATGTTCCATAAAAGCTCAATAAGCCCATCACCTTAATATTGTCACATGACTGTAACAAATTAAGCATGAAAATATTGGAGATGTAGGCTAATTGATTCCTCAGTCCAGCACTGCTGTTTGTTATGATCATGGTTGATTGTCCAACTCAATAACCTGTTCCCACTTTACCACCCAGATCCTATGATTTCTTTAGCACCCAAGTGTTATCTCCAACTCCTTCTTAAAATCATAAAAGGTTTTGACTTCAACTGCTTACTCTGGAAGTGAATTTCCCCAGACTCACCACTCTAGGTGAAGAAATGTTTCGTCATCTTAATCTGAATTAGCCTACCTTGTATCCTTAGACAGTGACCCCTGGTTCTGGGCTCCCTTGCGACTAGCAACACCCTTCCTGCATCTATCCTGCCTAGTTCCATTAGAATTTTATTGATTTCTATGAGAGTCTCCTCCCACACCATTTCTCTGAACTCCAGCATAGATGGAGCCATACAATAAACCCCTTCGATCCAATTCATCCAATGCTCACCATGTTTCCCAAACTAAACTAGTCCCCCTTGTCTGCATTATGTCCATATCCCTCTCAACCTTTCCTATTCACTTATCTGTCCAAAGGTCTTTTAAATGTTTTCACTCTTCATGCATTTACCACTTCAGCTGGCAATTTATTCCACGTACGAACCACCCTCTAGGTGAAAAAGTTGTCCCTCAGATAAAAAATAACCATAACTGATGCAACCCTCGTCATATAACAATGAGACAAAGGAACACTAGAAGGCCATTTGATCCTTCCACCATTCGATAGGAACATGGCTTTTCCAGTATTCCTCATATCCACACTTTTGCTCTCTCTCCATAAACCTTGATTCCCCTACTCTTCAAGAATCTATCTTAGCCTTAAATATACATAAGAATTCTTCCCCCAAGGTTCTCTTTGGCAAAGAGTTTCAAAGACTCAAAGCTTTTGAGAGAAGACCTTCCTCTTCATCTCTGTTTTGAATTGCATTCCTTTATTCTGAGTCTTTCCCCTCTGGTCCTAGGCTCTCCCATGAGAGAAAACATTCTCTCCACGTTTATCCTGTTAAGCCCTTTAGGAATCCTGTATGTTTCAATGAGATCACCTGTCATTTAAACTCCAGTGAGTAGAGTCCCTACCCATTCAGTCTTTGCTTATAAGACAATCCTTCCATACCAAGGATCATCCTACTGAACAGTCCCTGAACTGCCTCCGTTGAAATGCTATCTTTTCTTAAAAGGGGACCAAAACTGTTAACAGTTCTCCAGATATGGTCTCACCAGCACCTTGTACAGTTGCAGGAAGACTTCCCCACTCTTTTACTCCAATTCCCTTGAAATAAAGGCCAACTTTCTATTGGCCTTCCTAATTACCTGCTGCACCTGCGTGCTAGCTTTCTGGGTTTTGTACACAAGTACCCTCATGTCCCTTTGTGTTGCAGTTTTCTGCAGCTTTTCTCCATTTAAATAATGCCAAGTTCTTTTGTTCTTCCTTCTAAAATGAGCAACTTTGTATTTTCCCACATTATAATGTTTGCTGACTTTGCCCACTTGCTTAACTTATCAATATCTCATTGTAAACTGTTTGTATATCCTCATATTTCGGTCTCATGGTTGCAGGAACACTTACTGCATTCCTTCTACAGCAAGAACTTCCTTCCTCATATAGGGAGACCAACAACAAGGGGTGGAAGCTATATCTGAAGTATTTTTCTTATTTTCACCTGGTTACTAGTTGTGTCCCCCATTCAAAGTTCAGTTCTGCAGATTTCAGTGGAATGGGTAAGGCATGTAAACAGTGCGTGAATTAGTTATATCAGTTCCCCACCTCCCAAGCTGTAATACTTGCCCAGAGTTTCAAAACACTACGAGAGAAGACATGAGCAGAAAATAAAACAATAATCAATGTGGTAGGTTTTCACTGAGGACGTGTGTTTGGCTGAAAGATGAATACATAGATCAGATCTTCCCAATAAAACACTGCTGTCACTGCAGAGGCTGAAGCAGGGGAGGGGAGTCCCAAAACAGAGACCGATGTGCGGGAGAGGAGTCCTGGACCAGAGACTATAGTGGGGGAGGGGAATCCCAGACCAGAGACCATAGCGGGGAAGGGGAGTCCCAGACCGGAGCCTATTGGGGGGGAGGGGAGTCCCGGACTACAGGTCGACGTGGGGAGGCAAGGCCCTTGCAGACTGGAGGCGGGGCAATGAGTCCTGATGTGTCCTGGGGACTTGGCCCAGTGCAGTCTTGAGGCTAGATACTGCCATGGTCTGTGATGAAAGGATAGGAATTGAAGTACTTTTTCTTTCCGTTTTATTCTTATGCTGGACTTTTAGTTATTATTCTTTCAATTTTGTACCAACTACTTCAGTGTCTGTACCGAGTTACCTTGTACCTAAGATGGCACTATAAGCAGCGACATTGCAAACTTTTCACTGCACTCATTTGCATGCATGAGACAATAAATCTAATTTGTTTAAGACTTTGTAGTTTGAATATTTTCCTGATGTACAAAGGATCTGAGACAGAGGAATCAAATTGTAACCTTTATTTTGTTCACTGTAGAATATTGAAGACACAAGTTAGCAGTAACATAAATGAAATTACTATGTCAGAGTTTTGTCCCTGAACTCATCAAACTGCCACACGCTGCTCCAAGCAGAGCCTCTTCAAATGGTGTATTTGCAACTCAACAAGAACAACGTCAACTGGAGCAAGCTTCCCAGTGGCACTGAAGTACAAAAGCCAAAATATCCCCTACTTTGAGGATATCAATTCATAGAAATAGAAAATAATTTGCATGAGTAGGCCATTCCACACTTTGAACCTGCACTACCATTCAATATGATCATGGCTGTAATCTCAGTATCCCATTCCAGCTTTCTCCTCAAACCCCTTGATCCCTTTAGCCACTACGGCCACCTCTAGCTCCCTCTTGATGCACTGGCCCCAACAGCTTCCTGTGAGAGAGAATTCCACAGGTTCACAACTCTCTGGGTGAAGAAATTATTCCTCATCTCAGTCCAGAATGGCTTACCCCTTATTCTTAGACTCTGACCCCTAGTTTTGGCTTCCCCAACATCGGGAACATTCTTCCCCTATGGAGCCTGTCCAGTCCCATCAGGATATTTCCATGAGATCCTTTCTCATTCCTCTAAATTCCACTGAGTACAAGCCCAGTCGATCCAGTCTTTCTTCATACATCAGTCCTGCTATTCTGGGAATCAGTCTGGTGAACCTTCGCTGGACTCCCTCAATAGTAAGAATGTCCTTCCTCAGACTAGGAGACCAAAACTGACACAATACTCAAGGTGTGGCTTCACCAAGGCTCTGTATATCTGCAGCAAGACATCCTTACTCCGATACACAAATCTTCTCACTATGAAGGAGACCACGCCATTAGCTTTCCTCACTGCCTGCTGCACCTGCATGCCAACCTTCAGCAACTGTTCCACCATGAGACCCAGGTGCTGTTGCACCTCACCTGTTCCTAAACCACCACCTTTCAGATAATAAGCTGCCTGCTTGTTGTTGCAACCAAAGTGGATAACCTCACAGTTATTCACATTATAATGCATTTGTCAAGTGTTTGCCCACTCAGCCAATCTGTCCAAGTCACCCTACAGCCTCTTAGCATGCTCCTCACAGCACACATGCCATCCAGCTTAGTGTCATCTGTAAATTTGGAAATACAGCACTCGATTCCTTTGTCCAAATTGTTAATGTATATTGTGAACAGTTGGGGTCCCAGCACTGCACCCTGTGGTGCCCCACTCGTCACTGCCTGCCACTGAAAAGAACCTGTTTATTCCAACTATCTTCTTCCGATCTGCTAGTCAATTCTCTATCCATGTCAATATATAACCTCCGATATCACGAGCTTTAATTTTCCTTGCTAATCTCTTGTGTGGAAACTTGTCAGAAGCTTTTTGAAAGTTCAGGATTCAAAACTATGATTCACCCATTTTGTACACAGCACACATCTATATTAAAATATACAGTTAAAATTATATAGCAACTTCCATAGCTTTTGGACAATCCAAAGCACTTAAAGGTGATTGGTGAGGCCACACCTAGAATATTGTGTGTAGTTTTGGTCTCCTTTTCTGAGGAAGGATGTTCTTGCTCTCAAGGGAGTGCAGCCAAGCTTCATCAGGCTAACACCGGGGATAACGAGACTGACATATGAGGAGAGATTGACTAGGTTAGGATTTGCTAGATTTCGGATAAATGAGGGGGAATTTCAGAGAGACTTATAAAATTCTAACACAACTCGACAAGGTAGGTGCAGTGAGGATGTTCCCAATGGTGGGTATGTCCAGAACAAGGGTCACAGTCTGAGGCTTCGAGGTGGACCATTTAGGACGGAGATGAGGAGACATTTCTTCACCCAAAGAGTGGGTGAGCCTGTGGAATTCATCACCACAGGAACAGTTGAGACCAAAACATTGAATGTATTCAAGAGACGGGTAGATACAGCAATTGGAGCAAATGGAATCAAGGGTTATGGGGAGAAAGCAGAATTAGGCTATTGAGTTGAATGATGAGCCATGATCGTGATGAATGGTGGAGCAGGCACGAAGGGCCAAGTGGCCTCCTCCTGTTCCTATCCATGTGACAGTCAAAGAGTCATTGACTTTCAGTCCAACTCATCTACGCTGACCAGGTATCTTAAATTAATCTAGTCTCAGTTGCCAGCACTTGACCCATATCCCTGTAAACCTTCCTATTTATGTAACCATCCAGATGCTTTTTAAATGTTTAATTCTTCCAGCCTGCACCATTTCATCTGGCAGCTCATTCCACATACACGCCACCCTCGGCTTGAAAAAGTTGCCACTTAGGTCCTCTTTAAATCTTTCCCCTCTAACCTTAAGCTTTGAACTCCCCTACCCTGTGTATATAGAGTGGTTGCTGTTGTAATGCAGAAGGCACAGCAACCAATTTACACACAGCAAGTTCCCACAAGCAATAACTCATGACTGAATAATCTGCTTTTGTGATGCGCATAGAGGAATAAATACTAGATTGGTCGACAAACACAACTCCCCTGCTCTTCTTTAAAGTAGTCCAGAGAGATATTTTACCAGGGCAAAAAGGCCTCATTTTTAAAGTCTCACTTAAAAGATAACACGTCCAACATTGCAGCTTTATTACAACATTGCAAGGTTTGTCAAAAACCACTGTTGAGACTTGAACTCCCAACCTTCTGATTCAGAAGAATGTCATGACTGACATATAAAGGTTCAGTTTTACTGTAACTCTCTTTATGGTCAGTAGCATGGTTCTGATTCAAAAGTAGTCATGTTTTATTTAATGTGTCAAGACGCATAGCAGGTGAATAAATTTTCAATTGTCTGAAAAGGATAGCAATTTCTGGGGTAGTTAAACACTGAAAAGTACTGTCTGTTATTCTAAATTTCTCCAGAGGCTGTGCTGCTAAGGTTCCCTCTCCAGATTGTAATTAGAGACTATTGAACTAGCGATAATTTTCACTACTAGGCCCAGAATTACATCCAAAAGGAGAGCTGCGTAAAGCTAGCAAAAATAACAGAAAGGTCTTGTCTCATTTTTCAGCAAAGTGAAAGCAGTTGATTTGGGAATCATGTACATAGTGTAGAAAAATGCTCTATTTGAATCATCAGCTGACTCCATCCCTATATGACTTTGGTGAATTCAGTTTCAAAAACACTAATGTGTGCAGGTTAGAACATTGTGCACTCATCTGAATAGCTTGTATAATCTTTTGGGGAGGTAACTTATCTTTCTGAATCTGGTTTTGGGAGAACTTTAGGGAGGTAGAGTGCTCTTTGGAAAGATAATGCATCTTTTGGAACAAGAAGGTTTTGTAAAGGTCAAGTATACTTTAGAATTGTTCAAGTAGACATGCATGTACGTAACAAGTAAATATACTCATTGGGAGTGTCAAACTGTGAAAGGACTGTCAAGTGGTAAAAGAACTATTAAAACCGCTGGAGAACTGTTAAGCTGTCAAACTGTTATAACTGTCAATGCATTTAAAAATCAAGACCATTTTATCTTTGAAAGAAGACTAGAGAGTTTAAAAAATATGAATAGCATCCTCATTTCATAACTACAAAGCCTCCTTGGTGCCATTAAAAAGCATTTTTAAAAATCAATTCATGGAAAGTTGAATTTCTTCACTTTGAAAATAATTTTTTTTTCAAATAACTCATGTTATTTCAGCTACTGCACAAATCTCATGTGCATATTCCAATGTTTCACACTTTGCAAATTGATGTTGAAAAGTGAAAAATAATCAGTATCCTTAATCTACTGATTTTCTCTCTTTGGGATTTCTTCAATAATTACTTATGCTGCTTGATGATATTACGGTTGGTAGACATTTGGAGATCCCCTTGACTTGATATTAAGTTCAAATAAATAACAGGAAAACATATCTTTGTTGCAGGCTTTCTTCAAAGTCAGGGCCAATGCGAATATTTCACCATTGATTCCAAAATCCAAACTATTATTTTCATAATGCAAACAGGAAAATTAACTTTCTCCAAATATTTAAATGTCCTTAAATTATGTTTGTAAAATGCAAAGGTCCCTTAAGCAATTTTCTTTCCCCCTTGGTTCAATACTGCACAACCAACATCAGTAATCCTTTAGAAGAGCTAACAGAATAATTCATTCATTTCTATCATGGAATTGCTCAGCAAGTCATCAGAATCTATTCCTATTTTCGATATGTACAACCTTTCAACCAGTTTCATAGCAGTTGCTTCTTTTCTGCCTTTGCGGCTGTTGTGCATTGCCAAGTAGCCTTGTTAAAGGGAAAGGGAAAGAAAGGAAAGCAAAAAAAATTATTTATATAGCACCTTTCAACGGCTTAAAGGAATACCTGGGCATTTTACAACCGATGTATCTTCAATATGCCTTTTTTTCTTCCTTTTTAGATTCTTATTTGGGTCAGTATACAAGTTGATGAGACTTCTACCATAGTATATTTAAAGTGTGGCATCACAGTGAATTGTTGTGTTATTAACTTCTCCCAAATAGTGTCTCACTGCTGCACTTCAAGATCATAAGACCATAAGACATTTGAGTGGAAGTAAGGCCATTCAGCCCATCGAGTCCACTCCGCCATTTAATCATGGCTGATGGGCATTTCAACTCCACTTACCAGCTTTCTCCCCATAGTCCTTAATTCTTTGTGACATCAAGAATTTATCAATCTCGGCCTTGAAGCCATTTAGCATCCCGGCCTCCACTGCACTCTGCGGCAATGAATTCCACAGGCCCACCACTCTCTGGCTGAAGAAATGTCTCCGCATTTCTGTTCTGAATTTACCCCCTCTAATTCTAAGGCTGTGCCCATGGGTCCTAGTCTCCTTGCCTAACGGAAACAATTTCTTAGTGTCCACCCTTTCCAAGCCATGCATTATCTTGTAAGTTTCTATTAGATCTCCCCTTAATCTTCTAAACTCCAATGAATACAATCCCAGGATCTTCAGCCGTTCCTCGTATGTTAGACTTGCCATTCCAGGGATCATCAGGTCAGGATCAATCTCTCCAATGACACTATTACCTTCAAGCAGGCCAGTGATGAGAACATAGCCACAAACGACGTGGATATGCATGGAAATGAAGCCAAAACCATACGACTGAGAGGTGCAGGCCATTCAGCCCATCAAGTCTGCTCTGCCAATCAGTGGTGTCATGGTTGATCTCATAATTTTTTATTCATTTACAAGATGAAGGCATCATTGGCTAGGCCAAGATTTATTGTCCATTCCTAATTATCCAGAGGGCAGTTAAGAGTCACCCAGATTACTGTGGTATGGAGTTACATATCTGCCAGGTGGTTCCCTTTCTTAAAGGACACTAGTGAACCAGATGGGTTTTCAAGTTCCACCATCTGCCCTGATGGGATTTTAACCCAGGTCCCCAAAACATTGCCTGGGTCTCTGGATTAACAGTCTAGCGCTAACACCGCTAGGTTATCTCTTTCTCTCCAAATCCTCAACTCCACTTTCTGGCATTTTGTCCACAACATTCAATTTCTTCATTGATCAAAAATCCTTAACTACACCTCAGCCTTGAATATACTTAACATCACAGCCTCTCTCGTCCTCATTTGGAGGTGCCGGTGTTGGACTGGGGCATACAAAGTTAAAAATTACACAACACCAGGTTATAGTCCAACAAGTTTATTTGGAAGCACTAGCTTTCGGAGCGCTGCTCCTTCCTGCATCTTTAGACTGAGAGAGGAAATCAGAGCACCCGGAGGAAACCCACGCAGACAGAGAGTTGCTGGAATCAAACCTGGGTCACTGGTTCTAATGTTTGTGGGCGGCACGGTGGCGTGTGGGGCAGGTGAATTGGCCATGCTAAATTGCCCGTAGTGTTAGGTTAAAGGGGTATGGGTGGGTTGCGCTTCGGCGGGTCGGCGTGGACTTGTTGGGCCGAAGCGCCTGTTTCCACACTGTAAGTAATCTAATCTAATCTAATCTTGAATTGCTCTAGTTATTTCAGCTGCAGCCTGAATCCCATGCCCATATCTGAATTTTTAAATGGGGAATCATAGTGAATTGGTGTAGGATAAGATTCCCCCAAATGGTGCTTCAATGCTGTACTTTGAGATCATGTCAGGATTCACCTCCAGAATTACACTGTCACCTTGAGACTAGGGAGAAATGACAATATGGCCGCAACTGTGGTCCAGGCTGATACCTGGTAAGCATGAGGACTACCTGAGGGGGCACCCTGGCCCCATGGGAAGGAGCCTCATAAGTTATTTCTCTCATACTGTAAACCTCCCTCTTGGTGCATTCCATCCATTACCTAATTATCCTCTCTCCACCCCAGGCCACTTACTCATCAGTTACCCGAGCTCCTCAATATCATGCCTGTCATTGCGATTGGTCCCAATAATTGCTTTTGGGTCCGCCGTGCATTTTGCCAATCCAATTGACTGGCTGCCCTCCGTACCAGAAGAGGAAGTGAGTCTCACCTTAAAGAAATTAATACTGCTTCCATTGGGATCATGGGCAGGCTGTCCCTGGATATTTTAGCTGCAGAGGCAACTCCAAGATTCACTGCTTACATTCTCTGGTGAGGTCTACTGTCACACGCTTTCAGCAATTAGCGTTCACTGTGTGTTGACAGTTGTAAAGAAAAATAGTTTATTTATTTTGATCAATGTGCTGGAGAGTTGCAAGTTGGGAATCTTAGAAGCTAGTGGTTATTAATCAAATGTGCCTTCAATTTAAGAGCTAAAGGGTTACCAAGATAAAGAAGATGGCTTTGGCTGTTCCTTTTAAACACGAGAGAAGAATGGCTTGCCATCTGCCTGTGATAACTGACTGCTGTCCACCAGAAATGCTTGTGTAAGGAAGTAAGTG
The DNA here is from genome assembly GCF_004010195.1 of Chiloscyllium plagiosum. NCBI lineage: Eukaryota > Metazoa > Chordata > Chondrichthyes > Orectolobiformes > Hemiscylliidae > Chiloscyllium > Chiloscyllium plagiosum. Next base: position 70,020,725 of record NC_057724.1, read on the forward strand.
ACTGGAGAGACATCAAACATGGGTGATGAAAGTATAACTTTAGTGGCGAGTGTAATACAAATAGGCAGAGGGATCCATTAACAGCAGCATAAAAAAGATGACAGTTAATAAAGCCAACTGTTCAAAAAATTTGAGAATTGTTGAGTCAGGAAAACCTGTTTGGGAGAGGTGTCTTCGGAGTAAGCTTCTGCAACTGTTAATGTAAGTAGACTTAAATTGTTCACAAATAGATATGTCATGAAGCTGTTAGAGATCGTTCTCAAGGCTAAAGTGATCAAAGGGAATGGGGAGAAAGCAGGAACAGGACATTGAATTGGATGATCAGCCGTGATCATATTGAATGGTGAAGCAGATTTGAGTGGTCATTTTCCTATTTGCTATATTTCTACATATTTGAGACCTGTCCCTTTGACGTAGAAAGGAAAATGGTTTATGCAGGAGCATGGTTTTCAACAGTTATTTGGAGGACTCATAAAAACATGCGAATTAAGAGTAGAAGTAGGCCATTCAGCCCCTCTAGCATACTTCTTTTCACCATTTAATAAAGTCATGGGGGATTTGATTGTGGTATACCCTTGATATCCTTTGTCTGCCATGTCAATCAAGAATCTCTCTACTTTCACCTTAAAATCATTCAGTGACCTCAGCCCCACCATTCTCTGCAGGAATGAGTTCCAAAGATGGTCAACACTCTGAAAGAAAATGATTTATTCCTAATTTCTGTCTCAAATGGGGGACCTAGAGCCGTGCCCCTCATTCTAGTCCCTCCGACAAAGGGAAACATTCTTTCAGCATCAACCCTACCATAGCACACCAGAGTTGACATGCCTCAACAAAATCACCTCTCATGCTTTTAAACACAGAAAGGAAAAGGTGAGGAGAAGATGACTCCATCATCCCACATACCAGTCAAATGAACACTTAATGGTAAGGTCCTAGGGAGTGTTGCTGAACAAAGAGACCTTGGGGTGCAGGTTCATAGCTCCTTGAAAGTGGAGTCGCAGGTAGATAGGATATGAGGGGCATGGATAGGATAAATAGACAAAGTCTTTTTTACCTGGGGGTGTGGGAGACCAGAACTAGAGGGCATAAGTTTAGGGTGAGAGGGGAAAGATATAAAAGAGACCTAAGAGGCAACCTTTTCACTCAGAGGGTGGCACGTGTATGAAATGAGCTGCCAGAGGAAGTCGTAGAGGCTAGTACAATTGCAGCATTTAAAAAGCATCTGGATGGGTATATGAACAGGAAGGGTTTGGAGGGATATGGGCTGGGTGCTGACAGGTGGGACTAGATTGGGTTGGGATATCTGGTCGGCAGGGACGGGTTGGACAAAAAGGTCTGTTTCCATGCTGTACACCTCTATGACTCTATAACTGTCTATAAACTGCTTCAAATGTATTTACATTATTCCTTAAATAAGGAAACTAAAACTGAACACTCCATAAGTGGCCTAACCAAAACTCCATAGAGCTGCAGCCAAACATTCTCACTTTTATAAAGACAAAAACACTGTGGACGTTGGAAACCTGAATCAAACACAAAATTCTTGAGAAACTAAGCAGATCTAGCAGCATCTGTGGCAACAGAAACAGAGATAACATTGACAACAAAAGCAGAAATTGCTGGAAAAACTAAGCAGGTCTGGCAGCATCCGTGGAGAGATATCAGAGTTAACCTTTCAGGTCGAGTGATCCTTCCACAGAACTTGGACCTGAAACTCTGATTTCTCTCCATAGACACTGCCAGACCTGCTGAGCTTTTCCAGCAACTTTTGTTTCGTTTCTGGTTGACAGCATCTGCAGTTCTTTTTTTTTAATTTAGAGATAACATTGAGTCCAATATGACCCTCCTTTAGAATTGGAGAATGGAAAAGATATATCCGACTAATAACATTAACTCTTCCTCTCCACAGATTCTGCCAGACCTGTTGAGCTCCAATAGCATGTTGTGTTTGACCCTCTCTTTTCTATCTCATTCCCCTTGTAATAAATGGCAACATTCCATTTGTTATCCTAATCATTAGCTGTACCTGTGTATTCTGAGCCAGCACACCAAAACCCTCTGCATTTGAGAGTTTTGCAGTCCCTCTCCATTTCCATAATGCGTTGCTTTTTGTATTCTTCCTGAAAAAGAGGATGAGTTCACATTCTCCCACATTATATTCTATTTGATCAATTTTCATCCACTCATTTGACCTATGAATGTTCTTGGCAGACTCTTCACCCAATTGACAATGTATTTTTCTCAAACCTATCTTTGTCTCTTTAGCAAAGTTAGCAACCATGCATTCAGTCCCTTCATCCAAGTTAGATATAAAGCTCATATATAGAAACATAGTAACACAAAAATTAGGAGCAGGCGTAGGCCAGTCGGCCCTTCAAACTTGTTCCACCATTCATTACGAACATGGCTGATCATACAACTCTTCGGCCTCTTGCTGGTTTTCCCCAAATGATTGAGGACTTAACGTGTTGCTTGTGGTATGACTTGTCACATCCTGCCAAACCAAAGAAGACCCATTTATTTCCACTCTCTGCTTCCTATCAGTCAACAAATTCTCCATCCATGAAAATATGTTATGAACTGCATTGTGAGCTTTTATTTTGCACAATGTGGTACTCTGACATATGCTTTCTGGAAATCTAAGTACAGTAGATCCAACAGCTCCCCATTACCTATATTGGTTATGACACTCTCAATTAACTCCAAAAACATGGCTTCCCCTTTTACAAAATCATGTTAACCTTGCCTGATTGCATTGTGATTTTCTAAGTGCTACCAAAACCTCCAAAGTGATATGTTCCAGCATTTTTCTGATGATATATATTAAGCTAACCAGCCCATAATTTCCTGCTTCCCCCTTTCTTGAATAGAGAAGTTGCGTTGGGTGTTTCAAAATCTAATGGGACTTTTCCAAAATCTAGCAATTTTGGACAATTAAAACCTGTGCATCTGCCATCACACTGACCCCTTTTTTCACACCTGGGGTGAAGTCCATCAGGGCCAGGGAGTGGTTGGAAAATGGTAGTTCAATCTTCTTAATGAGATTGTAATTTTTTCCATTTCTTCACTCTTTTATCTTCTGATTGACAATTGTTTCTGGGATATTATTTATGTTCACCATAGTGAATGTTGATGTTAAATACTCTTTCCATTGATCTCATTTTTGCTATTTTTCTTTATTAATTCACCAGACTCTCTCTCTAGAGAACTATCACTCACTTGACATACTCTTTTCCTTTGTAAATATTCATAGAAATTCTTACCAGCTGTATTATTTTTATAGCAAGGTTCCAATTCTACTAACCTTTTAGTTATTCTTCATGTTCAACATATTTCGGCCAATCTTCTGACCTGCATTCATCTTTGTAGAATTGTATGCTTTTTCTTTTAGTTTACATGTTCACTGTGTATATAGCAGGTACTCCTGTGACTCAGCCAATTTTCTCTGTCTCATATGTACATTGGTGAGACCGAGCAGAGGCTACTGCAACGAATGAATGGACACCGCACAACAATCAACAGACAGGAATGTTTCCTCCCAGTCAGAGAACATTTCAGCGGTTTGTGTCATTCAACCTTGGACCTTTGGGTGACCGTCCTCCAAGGCAGACTTCAGGACAGGCAACAACGCAAAGTGGACGAGCAGAGGCTGATAGCCAAGTTCGGTACCCATGGGGATGGCCTCAAGTGGGACCTTGAGCTCATGTCACACTACTGCAATATACATACACACATATAGTTACAAAAACACAGATGCGCACACACACACACACAGACAGACGCACACACACAAACACAAACACACAGACACCCCTACACACACACAAACACACATTTCTACAGACCCATACACTCATGCAGACCCTCTCTCATACCTACAAACTCTCTCTCATACACTCACACATATACTCCCATACTCACATGTACACACGCACCCTCTTATAGACTTAGACCCCTTTACACTCACACTCATGCGCATACACACACAGACACAGGTTTGTGGGGTGAATTTGTACTTTTAGAATGACATATTATTTTACTCAAAAACTGCATGAATCCATGTAAGATTCTGTAAATCCTTTTTTTAGATTAGAATCAGTCTGAACATTGGGGCACAGACAGCCTCGCACAGGGCACCTCACACCTTCAATGTCTGGGCTGACATGGCACCAATTGCTAAAGTTCACTTGAGAATGTAACTTTAAAGAAATTCTGGGATTTACATTTGAAAGAACTGAAACCAACATGGTCATTCTAAAAGATGAGAGAATTAACAAATAATCCATGTTTTTTTCAACATATAATTTAAATTACATCAACTTGATGTTGGAACTATAACCTGGGGTTGTGTATTTTTAACTTTGTGCATCCCAGTCCAACATCGGTCACTCCAAATTATGTCAACATCTGTGGTGAAGGACTGTACCTGCGGTGAACACAGCAAATGCAGTGCACATGCATGAAGAGCAATGGCAATGTATGAATGAGGTGGAGTGCATTATTTCCCCCTCCAACTCTATTTTGATTTAGTCCCTACCCTCCCCCTAACTGTTTTGATCACACAGCATTGTCCTTTTATGTGAAGGGCAGTGTTTGTCACTGGCCACTCGGGTGTTTTCCTATCTTCCTGGAAATTGAATAAAGATTCGCGCACTTTGTGACTTTCACTGTGTCTCACACCTGCACACACACACACCATGCTGTGCTGGGGAAAAAATAAGCACTACCGCGGTTAGGCGGTAGTGTGGGGGGTGTTAAAGAAAAAAAATTTTTTAAAAATAAACAGGAGTGATGCATTGCCCTTTGATAAAAAAGAAAAAGAGAAAAATAAAAAAAAACAGGAGTCATAAATCTAATCAACTGTCTTGTGCTTCAGCTTAACTCTGGATAATCTTGGCTTTGATCCACATGATGATGATCATTTAGTCAGCATAATGGGTGACACGGTGGCTCAGTGGTTAGCACTGCTGCCTCACAGCACCAGGGTCCTAGGTTCGATTCCCATCTGTCTGTGTGGAGTTTGCACATTTTCCCTGTGTCTGCATGGGCTTCCTCCGGGTGCTCTGGTTTCCTCCCACAATCCAAAGATGTGCAATTCAGGTGAACTGGCCATACAAAATTGCCCCAAAAGAAAACAGGAGTCAGAAGTTCTGTTTGCTCTGACAGCTGGCTCTGAGGGAGATGGATCAGTGTCAAGGATTCTCCATTAGATAAAGAATGATGGGATACCAGCCTCTGTGGAGTTATTTCAGTTTCCTTAGAATATTTTTTTTCCTCATTGAAACTTAGATATTCTGAACATTCTGAAGTATCTCTTCAAATGTCAACCACCGTGTCTCCACTGGCCTATCGCTTAGCCTAGTTTCCTAGTTCATTTGAGACAGCACCGTCTTCATTCCATTATAATTGGCCCTTTTTAAGTTTAACACGCCAGCCTGTTATTTTCTGAGCTGATGGATATACAGAGGAACCTCGATTATCCAAACGTTGATTATCTGAATTTCAGATTATCCGAACAAGATCGCAAGGTCCCGATGCTTGGCTTAACTGTGTTTTCCGGCATTCGATTATCCAAACATTTGATTATCTGAACATTCAATTATCTAACCAAAATACTCTCCCCCGTGTCATTCAGATAGTGAGACCTGCTTATTAAATTTTACGGTTTTCTTCTTGCTTAATGAGTTGATTGGTCACTGAAAATGTCCACAAGAGTTCAACATTGTGCTTTTAAGAAAAGAACATGGAAATTTTGTAATCACAAAAGAAAAATATGAATGACTTTACACTATACAAGAACTAATTGAATCTCTCTCAATAAAACCAGCAGAAAGAAACATTCATCCCTTTTAATCTCAACAATAACGTGACAGATTCTCGAACCTGACTGGAGGATCACCCCTGCCTCCATACTAAAACTCCTTGTCCAGCTCCTATTATGATAATCATTCTCTCTTTTCAGCACAATTGTGCATTCACCCGATGCTCACTTCTTAAGTTAATGTTTCTTCCTAATGTCCTGAAACAGGCTACGCAGTCAGTACACTTATTATCAGACATGGTTTCCTTAAAATCATCCCTTCACCAGTCTTGTAGGACCTTGCTGATTTTCCCAGCCCTCTGTTTTGAGAGTTTTCTATGAAGCAACTCAGGACCTTCTTATCCTGTTCCTGTCAGCTTGGACTGGTATGAACCTCACTTTTGTTGTTGAGGACCTTTTTACTTTGAGTAAACCAGTTTCTATTGAGAGCCAGTCCCTCTCTTTGGGTGGTAAAGCCTAAGTCAGCAAACATTTATTGATGCACTCTTAGATTTGTACACTCTGTCCTTCCTTATCATTCTCTGATCACCATTGTCCTTATTGGTACCTTACACTCTACATTTTCTTGACTATTGAGGGAATCTTCCCAAACTTTGCCCCTCTCCTGCATTATTTAATTTAAAGTCCTCTCCACTAGTTACAAGACTCAGCAGAACCCTTGCCCCAGCATTGCTCAGATGAAGACTGTCCCTAATGGAGAGAATGTATTTTCTGCAGAGCCAGTGTTGGTGCCCTATGAATCAAAACCTATTTCCCCTACATGACCCATCCATTAATTTCAAATCTTATTTACCCTATGCTAATTTACCCATGACCCAGGTAATAAAGAGACAATTACCTTTGAGGTTCCCCTCTCTAATTTAGCCCACAGTTTGTAACACTCCCTCAGCAGAACCTCCTTTCCAGTTTCAACACTGTCGTTGGTACATACGCCAATCACGACACAGGATCCTCTCACTCTCACTGCAAGTTCCTCTCCAGCTTAGGGAAGATTCCATAGAATCCCTACAGTGTGGAAACAGGCCATTTGGCCCGACAAGTTCACACCAACCCTCCAAAGAGTATCCCAGCCAGACCATTCCCCTACCCTATTACTGTACATTTCCCCTGACTAATATACCTAGCCTACACATCCCTGAATGCTATGAGCAATTTAGCATGGCTAATTCACCTAACCTACACATTCTTGATCTCCCAAACACTGGCACCAGGCAGATAACATCATCATCTGGACTCAGTGGGTGGCACGGTGGCTCAGTGGTTAGCATTGCTGCCTCACAGCACCAGAGACCCGGGTTCAATTCCCGCCTCGGGCAACTGTCTGCGTGAAGTTTGCACATTCTCCCCGTGTCTGCGTGGGTTTCCTCCGGGTGCTCTGGTTTCCTCCCACAGTCCAAAGATGTGCAGTTAGGTGAATTGGCAATGCTAAATTGCCCGTAGTGTTAGGTAAAGGGGTAAATGTAGGGGAATGTGTCTGGGTGGGTTGCTGTTTGAGGGCCGAAGGGCCTGTTTCCACACTAAGTAATCTAATCTCACACTCAGCTGCAGAAAACCATATCTATCCACTTGCCTATCCTGTCCCCTACTCTGCTGTTGACTCCTCATACTGGAATAGCTTCCAGTACCATGATCAGATCACTGATTCAATCTGCAGCACCTACTTTCACCTCTATAAAAACCTCATGCCTGTTCGACAAGTGCAAAAGTTGAGGTTACTTCACACACCTTTTTAATCCAGTATCTGTTCCATTCTCTGTTACACCCTCCTACCTTTGACTACTGACCAAATCAGAAGATCCTGTACTAAATAGTCTAACCTCCCCTGGAATAAAGTTGTCAGGAAGCTTTCCCATTCTCTACTGTGCTACAGGATGTGCAGCTTGGCCTTCAGTTGACTGTCTCTGAACCGAATCTCCTTGAGACATAAACACTTACCACAACCATGTTAGCCTTGGATCACAGTGGAGTCCAGAGGCTCCCACATCTTGCAGTTGCTACGCATCACTGACACTTACACCTCTATTGCATGTTAAATAATAATTAACTTTTTACCTAAATTATACATAATAAACCCCACACCTCCAAAAATCTCTGCTACTGCAGGGCCAATACATTTTCCTAATACGAAATAAACCTTTAATTCCGAATTAATACCAAGGGTATGCTGCTTTTCAATTCTTCCACACTCTCATGCTGCTTTTTAAATCTCCTTTGACTCAAACAATAGAACTTGAAAGCAAGAACTATAAGATAAAACTGATACAAAGACAAATTGCCATGGTGTGCCATTTCACATTGAAATGAAACTCTTACAGCAATAGTTCAAACTCTTTTAGGAGGCTCATTTCCCAGTCTGATTGTCCTACTTTATTCACTTTGATATTAAAAGTCTTGGTAATATTTTACAAAGCACTTGAAAGTAAAAATCAGTACAGTGAAAAATCAGCTGCCAATTTGCTCCAACCCCCTTTTTCACTGCTGACAGAGCCAACCATCTCTGTACAGGTAAATATAGAGTAGGGAATGGGTCTGGGTGGCTTACTCTTCAGACGGTCGGTGTGGACTTGTTGGGCCAAATGATCTGTTTACATGCTGTAGGGAATCTAAACAATCCTGTTACACTCTGTAAGCCGTATAAATTGATCATGTTTGCTACGATATCAAACATCAGTTTCATATAAACATTGGAAACACAGGAATACAGAAACACAGAAGATGGGAGCAGGAGGAGGCCATTTGGCCCTTCAAGCATGATCCATATTCATCGCGTTCATAACTGATCATCTAACTCAATAGCCTAATCCTGTTTTCTCCCCATAACCTCTGACCCCATTCGACTCAACTGCCATCTCTCGAATACATTCAATGTTTTGGCCTCAACTACTTCCTGTGGCAATGAATTCCACAGGTTCATAACTCTTTGGGTGAATAGATGCCTTTTCATCTCCATCCTAAATGGTACACCCTGAATCCTCAGACTGTGATCCCTGAATCTGGACACACCCACCATCGGGAACACTCTCCCTGCATCTACCCTGTCTAGTCCTATTAGAATTTTATAAATCTCTATGAGAACCGCCCCATTTGTCAGAACTGCATTGCTCATGTTTATGAAAGGTGTATAGTTCATTAAAGCAGGAAAGTCAGTAACAAGCAGATGATAACATATCTCAACGCAAAGGCCACATGGAAATCTCAGATTTTTGACAGAACGAGAGGAGAGAACAACACAGCAGGAAGTCTATGTCAAGAATTAAGTGAGGGCGAAGACAGAAGGAAGCAATAAAACATGCAGAATCATATGGGGGCCTCAGCAAAGAGAGCCACCACAGGATGTGCAGCAGAAGCAGGTGATAACCTCAGCAAGACCCATCTTTTATGCTTTTTACAAGTGGCATGGCAAGATTTTCACTCAGCAGCAGTGAATTGCCAATATCCGGGATTATTGCTTGTTAAATGCTGTGATAACAACCCAACTCACTTCATTAGCATTTAGCTTCCCATCTAACCCAACTGGTCAAACAAGATCAATGTTGGCAAAACACAAGGAAAGCAGAGGAAGCACCTGGAGGACTCAGCACACTGCTTCCTCTGAACAACTTCTATGGCAGAAATCAGGCACTAACATCTCAGGGCATGCTCCAGGGCACTGGTCATACACATCACCCATCCACAGATATTGGCATCTGACATGTATCAGCATTCAACAAGACCTTGTGGCACGTGTCCAGTCCACTGACAGGATGCTTCTGCAATTCAATGCTGCACCTTAGGTTGTAGCTATACCTCTCATTGTAATGCTGCAGCAAGGATACTGTGTGCTCAGAGACATGCATTCAGCTCACGGAGTTGACCGGGATGCATCTCCAAGCTCTTAACTCATTCTCACTAACTCTGAGCCAACCTGGATGATCACAGCATCCTAGTCTTGCATTGCCTTTTTGTGGTATGCCCTTACAGTCAGAGTTACCATGTTCAATTCTTGCTGTGTTGCACACTGTGGAGCACAGATACAAACCTAGGAAACTTGCTGCAGTTGCCAGCGCACTTCAGTCAAGTCAACAGTCAAAACATTTTGCTCAGAGGCTGCCAGCCTCCAAGATCTGTCCAGGACCTACTTAAAGCACATGAAGATCCCCTCCTCATAAGGGGTAAGGAACAGAATGCAGGCAGATATTCAACCATCTTGACCCTATTGTGGGCTGCTTTCCTTCTGGAATGAGAGAGAGGCAAGTGTTGCAGGAGATTGAAGTGAGTGCAACAGCTATTACTGTTTGTGCAGATGGGAATGTGCCTTGGTATAATTCTGATTTTTTTGTGTAACAGACAAATCCACATGGAGCAGAAGGAGGAATATGGGTCATGCAGGACTAGTTCAATGGTCATGTAGAAAAATGTTCTAATCAAATGTTTTGGTTATGGTCAATACTCATTTGATTCTGGAAAAAGTTGATTCATGAAAATATTCACTTCCTCCTTCTCTCTGTATCCTGTTCTTTCATAATTTGACTTAGTTTATATTGATTTTCCATTCTTCCTTTTCATTAAAACAACATAAGTGGCCTTTTCCTTCTTCCATTTGTTGCCAACCATTTCTTTTCCATTCCTTTTATCAATCAAATGATTCTAATAACCAAGCCTTCTCGGTCATATTTATTAAGGAGCATTCAGAGCCTGGTTCATATGCTGTAAATGTCAATGAAAACCAGAATGGGAGATCTTTGATTGTTGTCTCATTATTATGCAGAAAAGGATGGTCTCGACACTGAGTTGGAAGGAACAGTTCACAAGTTCCAAGAAAAATTTAAACTTCAATAAATATTCATGACAGTCAACTAAAGTATGAATTTATCCATTTACGAAGAATGAAATCCAATTTAACATCAATTACACTGCAGGTACCTACATTTCAAGAGTGCCCACACTTCAAAAGTACTTCATTGGTAGTAAAATGATGCAGGTCATCCTGAGGTAATGAGAGGTGTTATATAAATGCTGTTCACTGCTGCTATAAACTATACTCAAAACAGGCCTTAAATCGCCAGCAGGAGACTAAATACAAAATAATTCAACAACTTCTGATAATTTTATTTCATTTATTTTATTTTTTTTATATATTTTTTTTTCACTGTTCTGTACCTCTTATTTCTTGATTGTCTCTCTTTCTCTTGCTCCCCACTCTCTCATCACCCTTTTCTCTCCTCTTCCCCCTTTCCTACCCTTCTCCCCTGTTTTCCATTTTGCCTCTGCTTCACCCCTTTCCCACATATTTTGTCACATAGCACTGGCATCAGCCTTGGTCATTCCCAGCTCCTAATCTCCCTATAGTTTCTCAATGCACTGTCATGATCACCTCTTTATTGCTACCTTTGCTTCTGGAGCCATGACTCACCTTCTCTCAGCCTAGTATAAATACCTCCCTATTTCTCCCCTTTTTTTAGCTTTGACAAAGGGTCAGTTAGACTAGAAACGTCAGCTCTTTTCTCTCCTTACAGATGCTGCCAGCCTGCTGAGATTTTCCAGCATTTTCTCTTTTGGTTACAAAATAATTGACTTGTGCTTATAATATTTTATGGAAAATGTCTGCCAAGTTCAGTCTCAATATTATCCTGATAAATATATATACATATATAGAAACATTATGTATTAATATCGATAGTTTATATCTATGATGTAATGTCAGTAACAGGACTACTTTACAATCTCAAATGGGGGAGGAGGACACACTTGGAGCATGTAAGAAAAATGCAATACTTTGACGAAATTCAAAATGATAAAGCTGAATTGAATATCCATTCATGTTTTAATATGAGAATCTATCTTCAGTTTCACTATACTCATCATGGCCACTGGAAATGAAATATTAAAACTTTAATATGTTAAAAGTATGACTGCATTCACATCACAACCACAGTCATTCTGTTCAATATTGCAACAAAATGTAACATGGGTAAATTTTACACAGACTCCACTCAAACAGTCATATTGCACAGAAACAGAATCAGTCCATGCTGAACATAATCCCAAACGTAATCCTGCTCCTGGTCCATAGCCCTTCAAATCTTTCCTATTCAAGTACTTATCCAAATGTCTTAGAAATATTGCAACTGTATGTAAATTCACCACTTCCTCAAAAAGTTTATTCTACACTCAAACCACCCTCTGTGGAAAGACTTTGCCCCAATGTCTTTTTAAAATCTCTCTCCTCTCATCTTAAAAATGTCAAAACAATGTATTTCATATTTTAGTCTTGTATGCTGTATTTTCAAATTATTTATGGGATACAGAAGTCACTGGCTAGGCCAGCATGTAAGGCCTTGAGACCTTACATAGGGGCTGATGCAGGAAAAAGAAAATAATTAGCGTAGTTCAAAACTAATTGGGCATCAGAATGTAGGATTTTATTTTGATAGATTCAGAACTTTATAGACATATAGCATTGGATTGATTGTTTGTAACATCATTGGCAGGAAAATTAATCAAAATGATAATTTCACACAAACATAAGTGCAGAGTCTCATCCCTCCTTCACGTACTAAATGGAACTTGGTGATGACAACCTGACTGGGCCATATAAGGGACATTTAAAAAAATTCTCATTAATTTCTCTGTGCTTTTGTACCTTTTATCATACTTCATTTTCTGCTAATCTGTGCTTTTAATCTTTTTTTTAATGAACAACTTGATGCCTGAACTTCAGAGGTTACTTTCTGAGGAGAGATTACACAAGTTAGTCCTGTTCCCTCCAGAATTTTGAAGGTTAAGGAGTGATCTGATCAAAGTCATGAAGATATTAACAGAAAAAGGCAGGTAAATAAAGACAAACTAGTTTCACTAGCTGTGTATACTAGAACCAGGAGGCACGGTCTGAGAATAGGGCCAGGCTATTCAGGAGAGACGTTAGGAAACAGTTCTACACACATCGGGTAATAGATGCTTGGAACCCTCTTCCACAAATGACAGTAGATGCTGCATCAGCAGTTAATTTTAAATCTGAGATTGATTATTTTTTGTTATGGTATCAAGAGAGATGGGTCAAAGGCAGGTATATGTGAATAGGCCACAGATCAGCCATGATCTCATCAAATGGCAGAACGGGTTCGAGGAGGTGAATGGCCTACTCCTGTTCCTCGGTAATAGTTCACTGTTCCCTCACCCCAATTTCTACCTGGACTTGTACTTTATTCCCATCTATGATCCCTAAGCCATTTTGTTACAGAAATTACTTCGTGGATGTATCCAGAGATATTAGTGTCCAATTTACGATGAATTTTGATCTCTCCCAAGGGTAGGTTCACTCTCCAATGTTTAAATAATTGGTTTCAAGAAAATTTTAAAAAGCTTCAATTAAAACCCTTATCCTTGGCTACAATTTAGATTAATAATTGACAATTGAGAAACAATATAAAATGCCAATCTGCATTAACGCAAAGCTCTTAAAGACACCTTGATGCGCTTTCTAGCTAATAACGTACTGCTGACGTGCAGTCACTATTGTTATTAAGGATGAGCAGTAATCAATTTTCATTCTATAAGCCTCCCGAACAGTAAGGTGATAATGACCAGATATAGATTTATTGGCATATTAAAAGTAAAATACTGTGGACACTGGAAATCTGAAGTAATAAAAGATCTTAAGCAGAGTTATACTCAAAGTTTTAACTCAACTTCTCTCTCTCCAGACATGCTGTCAATTCTGCTGAGTACTTCCAGATGTATTCTGTTAATGACAGTTTTACTGCTGTTGGTTAAATAAAAATAATGTGTACAAACAATTGCCAGGACAATACTCTGATCTTAAAATAGCATTTGTGTCATAATATCACATTCATTTAGAGTAACCCCAGGGGCAACATTTTGAATTGGTGGGTCAGCAGACTTGTAAAATTTAAATAAACTTTTGTTTAATGACTTAACTTGCCATGAGCAGCTAGTTCTGCTTCTTTGCGCAATACCTCCCTAATAGTAACTGTCCAAAGTAAGACAGTTAGTTGAAATATTACTTCAGTAACTCTCCTTGACAGCGCAGGTAAGAATGGAAACTTATCACTTAAGCATGACCTTCCAATACATAACGCTACATGAAATGTCAATGCACTGTCAGAACAATCCAAGGAAGAAAAAGGACATTTCTCTATGAGCTCCTTGTCATTGTTTCCTTGGCTTTTTTTTTCGCTTTTAATTCTTTCTTTCAGCCTTTTAACATTGAATAGCTTCCTTCCATTTTCCAACTCTCAGCTTGATCCACAATATTTGCGTCAAGGAATATATTGAGGGAACTATGCAGGAGAAGAGGAGGCCATTCGGCCTTGCACGGAGAACAATTATTTGGAAGAACTTAAAACAGAAACACAGCAGCTCTGGAGAAACACAGCAGCTCTGTCGGCACCAGCAGAGAGAGAGAGAGAAAAAAAAGAGTTTATGTTTTGAGTCCAATATGACTTTTTTTCAGTTCTGAAGTGTACCTGGTGGGAATTCGTGTGACAGCTACAGGAATAACCACAGAAAATGACTGCTTGCTGCCTTAATGATTATCCTGAGAAAGACAATTGGCCTCGGATGAATAATGCAGTATGTACGGTTTTCTAGCATTTTGCAGGTTCTGAACAATTCACCTTCAGGGAGGATGTGTGGTGTTGGAGGACCTCTCCTCAGTAAATCGAAGGGATTGGGCACAGCTTGTGGCAGAGAAGATTTTACACAGGCTGCGGAAAAAAGGAGTTTGCTGACCTAATTGGGTTTGTACTGATACATCTTTAATTTGGTTATGTAATTTCTATGAGCTCAAACCCCCAGTTGTGAAACTTCTTGAAACTTGTGTGACTGTTGAAAGGCTGGAATGTACTTTGAGCTCACTTTAAGCTCTGGCATCATTAAACCAGGTTATGGTTTAACCTGTCAAACAATATCTGCAATCAGAGAAAAACAATTCCAAAGGCTTCTTCTTCAAGCCTTCTGTCCTGCGTAATCCAATTGATTTTTCTTTGAGCAATAGTCAATTGGTGATTCCCTAAATATGATACTCAGTTTACAAAACTGTCCCTTGCTTTTCATGCATCTACAAAATTTGGTTTCTCTCTTCCAAACATCTTTATCACACATGGACTAACAATGCTATACACTCCTTCTCAACAGTAAATCTATACAGCTTAACCACACCAACAAATTTTACTTTGTTGAGAAAATAAATCTCTGCTGAGAAGTGAATGTGAGTCACCATTAAAGGATATTGAAGATTTGACTAATGTCAGAAAGTACCCTCTGCACGTTTGTTCCTCTCATGAAGAGTCCAATCTTGATCAGTTTTGCAATGACTCTTTTGATCTTGGAATAAATCACCAAAAAATATTAGGTGATTTATTCCAAGATTTTCTTTTGAAGCAGCTTATAGTAAAGGCCACTAGGGAGCAGACAATTCTGAATTTGTTGATATGTAATGAAACAGACTTCATGGGGGAGCTTCAGATAGAGTCATAGAGTCATAGAGATGTACAGTATGGAAACAGACCCTTCGGTCCAACCCATCCATGCCAACCAGATATCCCAACCCAATCGAGTCGCACCTGCCAGTACAAGGCCCATATCCCTCCAAACCCTTCCTATTCATATACCCATCCAAATGCCTCTAAATGTTGCAATTGTACCAGCCTCCACCACATCCTCTGGCAGCTCATTCCATACACGTACCATCCTCTGCATGAAAAAGTTGCCCCTTAGGTCTCTTTTATATCTTTCCCCTCTCACCCTAAACCTATGCTCTCTAGTTCTGGACTCCCCCATCCCAGGGAAAAGACTTTGCCTATTTACCCTATCCATGCCCCTCATAGTTTTGTAAACCTCTAAGTTCACCCCTCAGCCTCAAACGCTCCAGGGAAAACAGCCCCAGCCTGTTCAGCCTCTCCCGGTAGCTCAAATCCTCCAACCCTGGCAACATCCTTGTAAATCTTTTCTGAGCCCTTTCAAGTTTCACAACATCTTTCCAATAGGAAGGAGACCAGAATTGCACACAATATTCCAACAGTGGCTTAACCAATTTGATGAAAGAATCCTTCGGGACAGTGTCCATAACATGATAGAATTCACTCTGCAGTTTGAAAGGGAGAAGGTGGAATCAGATATAACAGCATTATAGTTGAGTACAGGTAACTACCAAGGGATGAGGGAGGAGCTGTCCATAGTTGACTGGAAGGGAAGCCCAACAGGGAAAAGCGTGGGGCAGCAGTAGCAAGAGATTGAGGGCGTTAATTCAGGAGGCACAGCAGAAATTCATCTCAAGGAAGAAGAAACATGATAAGGGTTAGATGAGGCAACCATGACTGATAAGGGAAATCAGGGACAGCATAAGAGCAAAAGAAAAAGCATATAATGTGATGAAGATCAGTGGGAAGCCAAAGGATTGGGAAGCCTTTAAAAACTTGCAGAGGACAACGAAAAAAGCTATTAGGAGGGAGAAGGTGAAATATGTGTTAAGCTAGTAATATAAAAGAAATTTGCAAGAATGTTTTTAGATATGTAACAGGTAAGAGAGAGGGGAGATTGGACATTAGACTGCTGGAAAATGAGGCTGGACAAGTAATAATGGGAACAAAAACTGAATAGTCTTCATGGTGGAAGATATCAGCAGCATACCAGAACTCCGAGAGTCAGAGGGTACAGGCAAGTGCAGTAGCTATCACTAAGGACAAGGTGCTGGGGAGGCCGAAAGCTCTGAAGGTTGATAAATCTCCCAGACCAGAGACAGTTCTGAAGGTGATAGCTGAAGAGATTGTAGAGAGTTGCTGGTGATCTTTCAGGAATCACTGGAATTAGAGAGGGTACAATTTTGATGTCCATTATTAAAGAAGATATTGTAGAGTATTTGGAAGTGTATGCTAAAACAGGTCTGAGTCAGTATGGTTCGTCAAGGAGTGTTATGCTTGACAAACATTAGAATTCTTTGAGGAGGTAATGAGCAATTAGACAATTGAGAGCCAGTGGATGTGATCTATTTGGCCTATAACAAGATGCTGCATAGGAGACTGTTGAATAAAAGAAAATCTCATGTTGTTAGTGGGAAGGTACTGGCGCAGATAGAGGACTGACTGGCAGAAGGCAGAGAGAGGGAACAGAGGGGTCTTTTTAAGGATGGCAGCCAGTGACTAGTGGAGCTCCACAGGGGTCAGTGTTTGGACCACAACTATTCACATTATGCATTAACGATCTGAATGATGGAATGGAGGGCATTGTTGCTAAGTTTGTAGATGACACAAAGATAGGTGGAGAGGTAGTAGTATTGAGGAAGTGGGGAGGCTACAGAGGGATTTGGACAGGCCAGGAGAGGAGGAAAAGAAGTGGCAGATGTAATACAATGTGGGAAAATGTGAGGTCATATAGTTTGGTAGGAAAAATAGAGGTGTAGACTATTTTCTAAATTGGAAACACTTCCAAACTTTGATGCACAAAGGGACTTTGGAGTCCTAGTTGAAGATTCCCTTAAGGTTAACATGCAGATTCAGTTGGCCGTTAGGAAGGGAAATGCAACGTTAGCATTCATTTCAAAAGGGCTAGAATACAAGAGCAGGGAAGTACTGCTCAGGCTGTAAGAGCAGACTGCATTTGGAATATTTAAGTAGATTTCGGCTCCATTAGGAGAGCTGTGCTGTTGTTGGAGGGGGTCCAGAGAGGGTTTACAAGAATGATCCTGGGGATGAAGGTCTTGTCATATGTGGAGTAGTTGCAGACTGCTGTCGATGGAAGTTTAGAAGGATGAAGAGGGATCTGATTGAAACACTCAAAACACCGAGAGCCTGGATAGAACAGATGTGGAGAGAGTGATTCCAGTCGTCGGAGGGAAGAGGACCCAAGGGCACAATCTCAGAGTGAAAGCATTCTAAGAACTGAGATGAGCCACACATGGGTCAGTGGGTGGTCAATCTGTGGAACCCATTCCTGCAGAAGGTTTTGGAGACCATGCAATTGAATGCACTTAAAACTGAGGTAGATAGGTTCTTGATTATTAAGGGGACCAAAGATCATAGAAACAAAGAAGATAGGAGCAGGAGGAATCCATTTAGTCCTTCGAGCCTGTTCCACCATATATCATGATCACGGCTGATTGCCCAACTCAATACCTAATTCTGTTTTCTCCCAAAAACTTTGATCCCATTCACCCCAAGTGCTATATCTAGCCGCCTCTTTCAATGTTTTGGAGAGCGGGAGAATGGGGTTGAAAGACATATCAACCATGATTGATTGGCAGATTTGATGGACCAAATGGCCTCCTAGATCATATCATTTTCTGAGCCAACCATGCCTGTGGTGGAGAATCGCAAATCAACTTGCTTTAAATAATTGATACTTTTAAATGTTTATTGCTCAGAAAGACTTTTGTGCATTTTATAATCCACACAAAGTTTGCATGAGATGCAGCAAGTAATTAGGAAGGCAAACAACATTTTGTCTTTAATTACAAGGTGCTAGGAGACGAATAAAAAGGAAGTTTTACTGTCATAGCCCAGGGTATTTGAGACCACAGCTGGAATCCTCTGTGCTCTTTTATTCTCCATATTAAAAGACAGATTATATTATATCAGAAATGGTAAACCAAAGGGTCGCTAGAATTGTCACAGGGATGAGAATGTTATCCTACAACAAGACACTTATTAACTGGATATTTTCTGGAAATTGGAAGATGGAGAAGTGATAGCATTGAAATACCCAGGACTATGAAGGGACTTGTCAGGCTGAATAGTGAGAAATTGCTTCTCCTGACTTGGGCACAATCCCAGGATTACACATTGATCATTTCAGTTTATGATGAGGCCAAAACTCATCAGTCAGGGAGTTGTGGACCTTAGGAATTATTGTCTTCAGTGGACTGTGAAATTTTAATCTTAGAGTTTATTCAAGGTGCATTTTTGGTGTCTCGAAGAATCATAAGATATTGGACTGAATAGGAAAGTAGATTTGCAGCATAAGACCTCCCTTTTATTGAAAGGTGGGGGTACAGTCTTGAGGGGTCACATGGCTTATTCGTGTTCCTATTTCTTATTTTCTTCAATTCAAAAGATGCCTCTGTCTCAGTAAGTATTTTTAAAGTATTGTCACTGTTGTGATTAAGGAAAGCTGGTAGCTATCTGAGCACAGTAATGTAATGAAGAGTAGATAAGCTGTTTTAATGGTATTCATTCAGGGATAAATGATAGCCAGGACACCCGAGAGAACTCCTCTCCTTTTCTTAGAAACGGTGCCAAGTGATCTTTTATGCCCATCTGAGAGGGGAGATGAGGTCTCAGCTTAAAGTGTCACACAAAAGGTAGGCTTTACTACAGGTTAATTTCCTTAGATTAGACTAGATTCCCTACAGTGTGGAAACAGGCCCTTCGGCTCAGCCAGTCCACACCGACCCTCCAAAGAGTAACCCACCCAGACCCATTTCCCTCTGACAAATGCACCTAACACTATGGGCAATTTAACATAGCCAATTCACCTGACCTGCACATGTTTGGACCGTGGGAGGAAACCCGAGCACCAATTTCTGAATGCTGTTGTACAGCCATAGAGTCATCCGGCACGGAAACAGACCCTTTGGTCCAACCAGACATAATGCTGACATAATCCTAAATTAAACTAGTCCCACCTGCCCACAATTGGCCTATAACCCTCCAAACATTTCTTGTTAATGTATTTATCTAAATGTCTTTGAAACATTGCAACTGTACCTGCATTCATCACTTTCTATGGAAGTTCATCCAGACACAAACCACTCTATGTAAACAGAACTGCCCCTCATATCTTTTTTTAACATCTTTCACCTCTCACCTTAAAAATATGCCCCTTTGCCTTGAAATCCCCCAATCAAGGGAAAAGACACCTGCCATTCATCTTACCTACACTCCTCATGATTTTATAAACCTCGAGAAGGTCACCTCTCAACCTCCTATGTTCTAGTGATAAAAGTCTCACTCAATCTAGCCTCTCCTTATAACTCAAACCCTCCTTTCCCAGCAACATTCTGGTAAATCTCTTCTGTTGGACATGGTTTTCAAGTGCTTGACATGCCCTGACAGATGACTGAAATCATCCGTGAAAAATACACTGAGAGTCGCATGTGTGTGAGGCAGAGCACTTAGCTTGAAGAGATGCATCGAAATCTTTGGCAGCATCGATAAACTTTAGCAGTCATCTCTCCGTAAAGCCTTAGGCCAAACTACTCCCACGTCAATAATGGATCTTACATTGGCACTATTTAACAGCAGCACTAACCCACTTGGAATAAATGGTTACCACCAGTTAAAACAACAGTGAGCAAAATGTTTTGTTTTCATCCTCTTCCATGGGATCTGGTCACAGGTCAATCAATCAGAAAATCACAGAATCCCTACAGTGGGGAAACAGGCCATTATGCCCAACAAGTCCACACCAACCATTCGAAGAATAACCCACTCAGACCCATTCCCTTACCCTATTACTCTGCGTTTATACCTCTAAATAATGCACCTGACCTACACATCCCTAAACACCACGGGCAATTTAGTGTGACCAATTCACCTAACCTACACATACATTGATTGTGGAAGGAAACTGGAGCACCCAAAGTAAACCCACGCAGACATGGGGAGAATGTGCAAACTCCACTCAGACAATCACCTGAGGCTGGAATCGAACCCAGATCCCTGGCGCTGTGAGGCAGCAGTGCTAACCACTGAGGCACCATGCTGCCCTCAGCACCGAGCTTGCTCTTTCCTGCATTTCATGCACCAGTTAACCTGGGAGAATTATGCGTCAGTGCAACATTTAGAGTGTTGGCAATAACATTATGTTTGGTTATGCCTGTTAATTCCAGTCTGTGGTGCAGCTTTAAATGACTAAGTTCTCAATAGCTGGAACGCAGTCCACTTTATTTGGACAGTCTGCAGTAACAGTCAACAACTAAACTGGTAGTTTTGCAACAATCAATTTCCAACAATAGAAACTGTTCTTAGAAACTATTAATCTCTGTCCCAACATAAAGATACTGTTCTTTCCAAAATATCAATAGGCTGTTGCCAACAGCTGAGAGGTTGGCACAATGTCCTTGAGTTTTCAAAAATTGTGTCAAATCCAACACTGACTGATGAGGTTTTCTTTAAAGTCTGTGAATACGCTGTGGAATGCGTTGGACCAATTTCACTTCTGACTGAATATGTTGGCATGACACAAATTTGCCTCAGTCCGGCATGAGCTGATAATAGTGCTTATGCTTCTTTGAGTGAAGTTGATTGCTAACAATGAAAAATATACAATGCAAAGTATGGAGTGGTTTTCTGAGCCTGTCGCTAAACCACGTTTGGCAGGACAGAAGGTGATTCACTTTGCACCTGCCCCATGTTCTTATCAAAGAAAGTTCAATCTAGCTGACAGCCACCAAATGTGAAAAGCAAAGATATCACTCGCTCCTGATCTGAATGTCACAAGGTAAAACAGAAAGAGTGTGTGTTTGAAAGTGATAGAATGAATGTCTGCTGGCCTGACATCACAGCTATTATAGGCAGCTCTTGTGTAAAAAATTGATTTCACAATCCAAATGTTTTTCAGAAGTAACTTTAGTGGGGAATTGAAGTTAAATGTAGATAAAATGAAACACTTGGTTGAGAAACTGGTAAACGGAAAGAGGGTAATTTCAGTTTGAAGGGTTTATCTCTGATTATCAAGGAGGTCATATTGAGAAATGAGAAAACTTAGACAATGGATGACTCATCTCCTTAAATTTGTCAGAAATAGATGGCCTGCAGTGACTTCAGTAAAGGATTTGGATTATTCAAGTAGTTTAGAGATCAAAGAAGCAAAACAAACTTGTAAACAAAGGGATTTCTTCATGGAACACGGCACATATGGAGAGCGGGCTGTGAATTATTTTCTTGTGGGTAACAAAATAAAAGGGCTGTTTTGAAGGTTAAAAAAAAAGTTGATTCACTTTTATATTTGGAAGCATACCAAGTAAATCATATTACTATGCTGACAGGCTATAGGGTAGAGGTGAGGATCCTTTTTTTACTTTGTGGAATAAAAAACTATCAGTTCAGCTTGCAAGCCAGAAACAAGACAGTGAGACCTACCAAGAGCTGTAAAGTAACTGAGAGGTTAGAATAGGAGACAACTGCCTGATTCAAACACAAAGAGAAGTACAATTCAGGAACAGGCCCTTCGGCCCTCCAAGCCTGTGCCAATCATCATACCCTAAATAAACTAAAAAAAAAACTTCTGCCTTTAGTTGGTGTGCATCTCTCTATTCCCTCCCTATTCGTGTCATCATCCAGATGCCTCCAAAATGTCACCAATGTGCCTGTTTCCACCATCTTTTCTGGCAGTGTATTCCAGGTTCCTACCACTCTCTGCTTGAAACAATTCCCTCAGACATCTCCCTTAATCTTTCCCACCCTCTCAGTTTGAACCTGTGCCCTCTTGTAATTGAACCCTCAACCCTGGGGAAAAGCCTCTGACTATCTAAACTATCCATGCCTCATAATTTTGTACACATAGAACATAGAACATAGAAAAATACAGCGCAGTACAGGCCCTTTGGCCCTCGATGTCGCGCCGATCCAAGCCCACCTAACCTACACTCGACCACTATCCTCCATATGCCTATCTAATGCCCGTTTAAATGCCCATAAAGAGGGAGAGTCTACCACTGCTATTGGCAGGGCATTCCATGAACTCACGACTCGCTGAGTAAAGAATCTACGCCTAACATCTGTGCTATACCTACCACCCCTTAATTTAAAGCTATGCCCCTATCAGGTCCCCTCTCAGCTGTCTTCTTTCCAGTGAAAACAATCCTCGTCTTTTTAACCATTCCTCATAGCCAAAGCCCTTCAGACAAGGCGACATCCTTGTGAACTTTCCTCAAATTCCATCCAATGTCAAGCCAAGAAGCATGGACACCATCAGGAATCAGGTGAGATACTGAATTTTGAATGACTAAGCTTGCATGTAGTGAGATGCAAGCTTAAGGCATGTTGCTCAGCCAAAGGAGGGTCTTATACCTCGATGAATAGTTGAAACATCGATGAAATTTTAAAATGAATTCAGGACAGCTATGGCACATATTACTTGATTTCAGAATAAGAATTGAAAGAACTCTCTCAAGATCTGATAATAGAAAAGGAAACTCTGATGTAAAATTAAGAATTAAAAGTGAACCTGTATTTATAATCAAAGTCTACAGGGTTAAGTTCTCTTGTTGCTTTGCTTATATATAAACAGGAAACTTTGCTTCTGGTTTTGACTACTTTATTAATTAGTTGTCCCCACACTGTGGGTTAAGACATTTGTAAAAGCTAAAATGGGATTTGTTTCAACTGATCACTAATATCAAATGGCCATGCTGAGTATGGGATCCCCCTCTGTCATTTACAATCAATCACTTCCCTTACAGCAGATATCAGATCTCATAGAATCCCTACAGTGTGGAAAATGGCTATTTGGCCCAACAAGTCCACACCGACCCTCAGAGTATATCACCCCAAACCATTCCCTATTACTGTACATTTCTCCTGACTAATTCACCTCGCGTACACATCCCTGAACACTGTGGGCAACTTAGCATTGCCAACTCACCTAACTTCCACATCCTTGGACTGTGAGAGGAAACCCACGCAGACACGGGGGGAACGTGCAAACTCTACGCAGACAGTCACCCAAGGCTGGAATCAAACCCGGGTCCCTGGCACAGTGAGGCAGCAGTGCTAACCACTGAGCCCACCGTGCCATCTGTTAGAAATGCTGGAGGGTCCAGTGCATCTGCCATTTTAAAAAATCTGTGGGTCTGGTCAAACCCTGCTAGGATCTAGTCTATCGAATTAGACAGAAATTAGAACATCAAACAGCTTGCTCAGAGTAACCAGCTCATGGTTACATTTACATGAGCACTTTGACAGGTCGCACGAGCCTATCCTGTTCCTAAATCCCTATTTTTTTCAGTTTTTTTTAAAACTATCTTGAAATGTGAACACATTTCCTCCTTCAATCACTATTACTGGCAGTGAAACATAAAGTTTGTCCTTTCGAAGATCTAATTATGTTGGAGAATTTGCTTAGAGGTTCTGTGAACATATTCCCTTTTTGCCACAATAAGTGCAAAAGCTGGCCCTCCATCCACAGATTTCCGAATGCTTGGTCCAAATTATTCAGATGACTTTGATAGAATGAGATGGGTTTACTTCATTCTGTTGAACAGGAAACAACATTAATTCCAAAGATAAAGGTAATTTGTTATCGTCTACGCAGTTAATAGTGAATGCGCTGACATTTGTTGAAGACATTAATAGATTATACATGGTATAGTTCACAGCAGTCACTTGATAACTGGAAGGTGTTAAGAGAATGTCGTCATGAAATTGTTGGGAAATATCAGTGGCTGGATTGTACAGGCTTAAAGGCAGGGCAATGCAAAAACCCACTCATGTCTAACTCACCTGAGGTTTCACAGGGAATGTGGGAAGTGATGGTTTGTCCATTCACTCTTGAGCCTGCTGAGATCCTCAAGAGGCCAATTAATGGCTACATAAGGGATTCTTCGCCCCCACTGGTATCTTACCCACACCGGGTGGACAGTCCGTGCCATGATGGAAAACTGGCAACTTCAGCTGGCATCAAGTAAGAGCTGATCAATGGCAAAGGGGGCGGTGCTCCTTTGAGGGCACCTTGCCCCATCAGAAGCATCCTGCATCACCCAGGCAGATCATCCCCTCTTTGCTCACTTCCTACCATCAGTAGGTCTCTTATGCGTGGGCTCCCTACTCCGAACATACTCACTGCAGAGTAATGGGATTGTCTACAGTCCCAGCAGTGGCTCCCATACACCATTGGCATTGGTCAAACCACAGGCAATTAGATTAACTGAGGTAGAATTTTCTCCGAGAAAGTGGTAGTGGTTTCACCCAAAACCAGATAATGATGATCCCAGTGTTAATTAGCTTTAGGAATCGTAACGCACCTCTCTCCTGGACAAATGTGTCATTCCATACAATCCAGGTTGGATGAAGAAAAACTATTTCCACCAGCAGGAGAGTCTGGAACAAAGAGGCCCAGTCTATGAGAGTTAGATGAGCTCTTATGGCAGAGTGGTAGCGTCCTAACTCTGGGCCAAGAGGCCTGCGTTCAAGTCTCAAATTCTACTATGGTGTGTCATAACACCTCTTTAGAAAAATCTACAATGCAAGTCAGAGTCCCTCAGGAAGTAAGGACGCATGTTTTACCTAAAAGACGGAGATGTTCATAACTCTCTTCCAGAAATTACAATTGACTCTGAACCAAATGTTCCTCTTACAACCACAACTGGCAGGTGTTTCTGAACCAAAGGTTCCCAGGGTATGAGGTAAAGGTGGGTATGCCGAGGTACACAGCGGATCAGGTGTGACCTTACTGAATAGTGGAATGGGATTAAAGGACAAATTGGCTTAACCCTGCTCTAATGAGACACTCAAGAATGTGTGCCTTAGAACAATTTAGTGACCAAGGACCAACAAATGTCAGTTGAGCGAACAAAAATAAATAGGTAAATATTGTCTTGGAATTTATTAGCAGGTATTAATACAAAAACATACATAAAGGTAGGGACAAAGTAAGTTCCAATGTTTCAAACCTTTTAGGTAAAGTAGCTGGATGTATTTTGTTAAAATTATTTACAGGATGTGGGAATTGTTTGCTCGGTCAATATTTATTGCCCTTTCTGAATTGCATTCAGAGAGGTGCTGGAGCGTTACGGTTTGGAACTCCTGCAATGCCGAGTGGAGGGTTTACCATTTGTTTGGGCCCAGTGATCGAGATGGAGAACCGATACCATTCGTTACCAAGATGGGACATGGTTTGCAGAAGACCAATCATATTTCCATATGTCAGCTGTCCATTTCCTTCTCAATGGTAACAGTCCCAGGATTATAGGGTGCTGCTGAAACAGCCTTGGTGAATTGCTGCAGCGTAACTTGGAGATGGTGCAAACTCATGCCACAGTGTGTCCATGGTTGAGAGAGTGTGTGATTACAATGATGTATTTGGTACCAATCAAGTGAGCTACTGAATAGTGTCAAATATCTTGAGCATTGATGGAATTGCATTTATCCAGGCAGTATTCCACTGTTTGATTTGTGCCTTGTAGGTGGTGGACAGGCTTTGGCAAGTTGCAAAATTCTGAATCCCTGATCAGCTCTTATATTTGTAAGTTTGGTTCAGTTAAACCTCTGACAATGGTCAATCCCAACATGTTGATGATGGAGGATTCCATTAAATGTGAGTGACATTGTTAAATTAACTCATGCTGGAGAGGTCATTACTTGGTTTGCATGGGGTGAATGTTACTTGCCACTAGTCAGCCCAAACATGGACATGATGCATGTCTTGCTGCATGTGGACATTAGAATTAGAACAGGTTTACTGTCACGTGTACTCAAGACAGGGGTACATGAATACAGTAAAAGTGTACAAAGTCACCATTTCCGATGCCATCTTAGGTACAAAGGTACATAATCTTTGGTATAAATTACAGAAATAAAGAAATAAAGTTAAAAGCTTGGCATTACAGTCTTTCTCCAGCTGGGAGTCCATGCTGGGCTTCCTCAAAGCCAGGAGTCCATCGACTCTGTGTTGGTTCTACTCTCTACCATCAGTGCTATTCAAGGAATGGAGGTTAGCAGAGAGAACAAAAGAAAGATAAAAAAAAAGAAGTAAAAGAAGAAATGAAATGGATGAGCTCTGACTCAGGAGCATGTTCTGCCACCATCTTGGAAATAATGGGCAGGTTTTGCATCTGAAGAAATAAAAACACAAGAAGCTCCTCAAGTCTGGAATTCCAAAGAAGTGTCAGATGAGACTCAAATGTTTATTCTGTTTCGCTGTGGCATTTTTGGATTTCCAGGATCAGCAGTTCTTTGTGTATATTGAAGGTGTATTATCATGATATTGCAATAGCACCATCTATATCCAGCCAGAATTCAGCACTTTCATATGGGCCAAAAGTAGTTGCAATTTATTCCATTTCTGTGACCGTTCATCATTGATTTTGAAAACTCTGCTTTTATTTATTTTGTGAAGTCAAAGTTCATTTGAAAGTAATATACTCTGGAGAAATACAACAGAATTCTTTGATAGTTTTAACAATAGAAATGTGTGCATGTGAAGAATGAAACTGCACTTGCACAAACTCTTTGTCTGCATTCTCGAGGTCCTAAAGCACCTCAGAACTGACACATTGTTTTCAAAGTGCAACATTATATGACACTGGATACCAAGTTATCATTCCTGATGAAGGGCTTATACTCAAAACGTCGACTCTCCTGCCCCTCGGATGCTGCCTGACCTGCTGTGCTTTTCCAGCACCACACCTTTCAACTCTGATCTCCAGCATCTGCAGTCCTCACTTTCTCTTGTTTTAGATTACCAGATAAATTATTTAGACAACTTTGTTTAAGGCAGGACAGTAAATAAACTCCGTGACGTCTTTTAATGGGATCTTTTAGGTGCATCAGAAAAAACAAATGGGGCTTTGACTGATGGTCTAATCCAACAGACAGCAAGTCTGTGTAACACTCAGCCCTGTGCAGCAATGTCAGTATGGATTGTTTGCTGCTGCCTGTAATGTAGCTGTGAGTCATTGATTTCTTCCTGTCTCAATATTCCTCCATTCTCTCCTTAGGTGCTCTGACAATTTACATCTTTAGGCAAACCTTTGACCACCTGTCTTAACATCTCCTGAAGCGGTTCAGTTCAAACTTTGTTCGATTACACCCTAGAGACCTTTTAAAATTTCAATACATTATAAAGGCTTCATAAATAAAATTTAATGTTGCTGTTCATGTTCCAAGTCATTCATAATTATGTAGAAAGGTAGCTCAATAAAATAACCTAGGAGGAGACAGAAGGCTAGTGGGATAATTTTTCTTGCAATTGGCCAAATGATACTCTAAATATTTACAGTTAGAAACCCTACAATGTGGAAATAGACCACTCCACCCAGACTCACCCGCTCCCCCCTCCCTTACCCTATCCATCTATTTGATTAGATTAGATTAGATTACTTACAGTGTGGAAACAGGCCCTTCAGCCCAACAAGTCCACACCGACCCTCCGAAGAGCAACCCACCCAGATCCATTCCCCTATATTTACCCCTTCAACTAACACTACGGGCAATTTAGCATGGCCAAATCACCTAACCTGCACATCTTTGGACTGTGGCAGGAAACTGGAGCACCCAAAGGAAACCCACAGACAGTTGCCCAAGGCGGGAATTGAACCCAGGTCTCTGGGGCTGTGAGGCAGCAGTGCTAACCACTGTGCCACCATGCCGCCCAATCCAAAGGCCAATCTACCTAGGCTGCACATTTATAGACTGTGGGAGGAAACCACAGCATTCAAACAAAACCCACGCAGACACAGGGAGAATGTGCAAACTCCACACAGACAGTCTTTCGAGGCTGGAATTGAACCCAGGTGTCTGGTGCTATGAAGCAGCAGTGCTAACCATTGAGTCATCTCATTCTAACAACTTACAGTTTCAACAATCTACCTCATTACATTGGACAGAAGCATATTAACCTCTAAAGGTATGAGAATAAAGATGCAGTAACAAGCTTCCCTCATCTAAAACATCACAAAAAACTGTTACCTTGCCAAATGAAATTCTTCCCTTTTGAAATAACTTATTGTTTACAAGTAATGTTGGGTCTGGCAAGTGTACAACAGGGGCTGAGATGAGGAAATTATGCTGTTTTATATATTAACAAATATTTTTCCCTGTGGATCATCATAAAGAGGCATGAAACTTCATTGGAAAAAGGATCCTGAGGCTATGAATCGGATGTGAATCATTCTCTCTCTTTCTCTCTCTGAAAATTGAATCATGCAGTGGAGACAACAGAAACATCTGAATCGAAGCGTGTCACTGGTGACTGACAGACTGAACACTTTTCTGCTGTGTTTGAATTGAACTGTCCTAGGTGATCTGGGAGATCTGGACATGTTATTAGCAAACCAGAAAGATTGGCATGGTTTGATATGCCTTCTCTGATACAACCCTTAGCTGATCAGTCCCCATGAGTTAGGTGGCTTTGAGGTTTGGTACATAAGGTGCTGTCCTGCATTGTTGAGAGACTGCTCACTTAGACTGCCTCCATTCTCAGTCTGCTGCACCAACGTCAGTGCCCTACCAAAGACAGACAATAGCCTGCGCTTAGGCATTCCAATAAATACAAACAATGCATTATAATGATTTTGGTAGCGTAGCTCTCCACTACTGGTTATTCCATCCCCACCTTTGAGTTTAGATTGCACACAATTAACAAGAAGTTTAAAAATAGTTAAATTGGTAAATATGGTGGACTGGTCTGACTAGTCCTGTATACTTCAAAATGGATGACTCGTAAGACAGGTCTGACTCAGTTACCAGTATTAATGTTCGTTTATCACTTTTTATCCCCCCTTCTTCGATGTCAGGGCTATTGAATTGAAAATCATTACGTCACTAGCATATGCATACTCAATGTACAACACAGGGCGCCGGTGAGAAGTGAGGATTCTGGGAAGGCTTGGCTCAATCATTGTGACTAAGGAGGGGATTGCAAAAGACCTAGTGTCAAAGAACAGAGATTTATGAGAATGATATCAGGAATGGAGGATTTTAGTGAAACCTCTTGTTCTTCCAGAACAAGGAGTTGACCCTAACTGAGCGTTGCAGACTGGTACATTCTAAGATCCAGGATTACGTGTGAGGGATGGACTAAAGCTTGGGGCAGCTGCCGCCATGGCACTGTGGGGAAAGACCACGCTCTGAGGTCTTCCTTCTTAAGGTAAATGGGGTCTGTTCAGTTATCAGGCCGTCCTGGTGCCTCAAATATTAGTATTGAATCATTCAGAGTGATCTATGGCTTTTTGGATAGAGTTAAAAGCTCATGGCTTTTTTGTGTATTTGATATTCAACTGTATAGAACCGAACTGCATTTGCGACAAATACCTATAAACAAAGATTTTTTTATGAATAAAACATATTTTTGACATAAAAAAATGATTAGAAAGATGAAATGTATTCTCCTTGGAGCAGAGAAAATTAAGAGAAGACCTTATTGAGGTCTTCAAAATTATGAACAGTTTTGACAGGGTAAAGATGGATATTCTGTTTCCCTAGTTAGTATGTCAGTAATTGGGACTGGATTAAGTTAGGATATCTGGTCAGCATGGATGAGTTGGACCGAAGGGTCTGTTTCCATGCTGTGCATCTCTATGACTCCAAGAGAACTGGGAGTAAGATGAGGATAAACTTAACTTACAGAGTTATTCGGATTTGGAATGCGCTGCCTGGGAGTGTGGTTGAGGTGGATTCCATACGAGGCTACAAAAGAGAGCTGGATGTATATTTGAAAGTGATGAAATTAGAGGGTTACAGAGATACGGCTGGAGAATGGGGCTAGCTGGATAGCTCTTTTGCAAGAGTTTACAGACATGATGGGTCGAATGGTCTCCTTCTGTAGTGTAAAATTCGATGATCCCATTTCATGGGCATTACAGGTCTGTGGAAGGCCATAGTTTTTTTTTCTTTCATGGTATATAGATCTGACTGGCTTATTGCCCATCCTTCACTCCTCTGAAAAAGATGGTGGTGAGCTGCTGTTTTGATTCACGGCAGTCCTTTGGTGACTAAAACGTTAAAACAAGCATTCTGATCAATTTCATCAAAGCCTCAGCTCATTGCAGAGTAGGTAAGTTCTTATTTTTGAAAATTCCTGTTTGCGGCTGCAGAAAATAGACATAGATATTAGGTTTTGAAACAAAAATCTGTAAAACTTATTAACTGAATAGACTTTATTACTGCTTTTGATATTGGACGCAAATGTTTCCTTGTGGAGAATGAGTTCTGTGTAGATTCAAACATCACAGGGTGATTTGAGCAATTATGAAAGCATTAAGGAGAACACAGAGTAGATAAAGAGAAACTATTTCTACTGGTTGCAGAATCAAGGACAAGGGTCATAATCTTAAAAATTAAAATTCGACTTAAATTAACTCGACCAGGCTAGAATTAAAACTAGATTAAAATTAGGATTAGAACTACACTGGACTAGGATGGCATGATGGTTAGTACTACTACCTCACAGCTCCAGGGACCTGGGTTCGATTCCACCCTCAGGCAGCTGTCTGTGCGGAGTTTACATGTTCTCCCTGTGTCTGTGCGGGTTTCCTCTGGGTGTTCCAATTTCCTCCCACAATGCAAAGATGTATTGGTTAGTTGGATTGGTCATGGGAAATTTGTCATAGAGTCCAGGGATGTGCAGGCTGGGTGGATTAGCCATGGAAAATGCAGGATTACAGGGAATAGTTAGGGGGGAAATGGGCCTGGATGGGATGCTCTTCAGAGGGTCAGTGTGGATTCGATGGGCTGAATGCCCTGCTTTTGCACTGAAGGGATTCTATGACTCTGGGGAATGAAATTAGGAAGCACTTGTGTACACACAGGCCAACAGAAGTTTGGATCTTCCTTCTCCAATGGCAATTGATGCTTAACTAACACACAAATTTGGTAGGTCATTGTTAAGATCAAGGAAGAAAAACACCTTTGATGGGAGGCGATGGTGTGATTGTAATATCATTGGACTAATAACGCAGGACCCTAGGTTAACATTCTGGGGTCATGGGTGTGATTCCCACCATGGCAGAGGGTGAGGTTGGAATTCAGTTCAAAAATCTGGAATAAAAAGCCAGCCAAATGGTGAACCATTGTTGATTGTCATCAAAAAGCATAGCTTTTAGGGAAGGAAATCTGCCATCTTTGTCCAGTGTGGACAACATGGTTAGCTCTTAAATGCTCGCGAAACAATTAGGATTGGGCAATAAATGCTGGCCAGGCCAGCAATACCCTTATCTCATGAACATTTTTTTAAAAATTAGGTTGCAACTTAAACATGATAACATTGAATGGGAAAACCTCGTGGTGCAGGGATGGGGAGTTTCATGTGAGTGTTAAATGCACTTGAGAGGTAATTGGTAAACATATATTGCTGAGGTTTGCTGGAAGAATGCTTACCTTCAAATCAGAAGGTTGAAGGTTCAAGCCTCACCACTGGGACTTCAGCCCTGAAGGAGTGTTACACGGTGGACAAGTTCTATTTTCAGGATTCTCTCAGGTGGATGTAAAAGGTTCCTTAGAATTATAAAATCCCTGCAGTGAGGAAGCAGGCCAATCAGCCCATTGAGTCCATACCACCAGCTGAAGAGCAGCCCACCAAGACCCACTCCCCTACCTTGTCTCTATCCACATGCACTTTCCATGGCTAATCCACCAAACCTGCACATACATGCAAGCTATGGCCAATCCACCGAATCTGCACATCCTTGGACTATGGGAGGAAATCTTCTAGGAGAAAGTGAGGACTGCAGATGCTGGAGATCAGAGCTGAAAATGTGTTGCTGGAAAAGCACAGCAGGTCAGGCAGCATCCAAGGAGCAGGAGAATTGACGTTTCGGGCATGAGCCCTTCTTCAGGAGGAAACCCATGCAGACAAAGGGAGAATATGCAAACTCCACACGGACAGTCTCGCAAGTCTCTGGCTCTCTCCCACTTTCCTGAGACCGAAAGACTGGGGCCATTCCAAATATCAGGACAATTGTGTTGAAATCAAAGATCAGCCATGAAAACAAACAGATGTTGCTGGAGAAACTCAGCAGCTCTCTCTCTCTCAGCATCTGTGGAGAGAAAGCAGAGTTAACATTTCAGGTCCAGTGACCCTTCTTCAGAACTGATTGTACCTCGGCAAAGGTTTTTATATACACTGAAGATGGGCTGGGGAGCGGGGGGAGGAGTAAACGATAGGTGGAGATAGAACCCAGAGAGAGAACAGTGGTTGGATGGACACATAAGAGAGAGAACAGTGGTCGGATGGACAAGAACTGCCAGATATTGGAAATCAGGAACACAAACAGAAATATCTGGAGAATTACTAGGTGCGAATGGGGACAATTAACTGTCAATAGGTTGATTCTTTCAAGCTAACCTTTACCCAATCCCTTAATCAGCTCTGATCCCATTGAATGGTGCAGCAGCCTTGAAGGGCTGAATGGCCTCCACCTGATCTTCTTTCTTACATTTTTAATTTTATAAAACTGTATCTGTGAAGCCATGACCCCAGAACATAAACCTGAGCTTTTGGATTACAAGGCCAGTGACATTAACTTTTTGCCATTGCCTCCCTCTGTTATGACATTCCCTGCAATGATGGGACTGTGGGAACAACTTCAGTGAATACGCTGTTGGAAAAAAATCGTTTGGATAGATCCACCTGGAGTGGGAAGACAATGAAGCATTTTCCTCAACTGTCTTTGCTTGTCGAGAACAGCTTCTCAGCACCTCCGCTCAGACACTCAATTACTAAGTAGATTCTATGATAGGTTAGAATGTCATTCATTTAAAGGCAGTTTAAAAGTATTTATCAATTGCACAGTGGGAATCACAGTGTCTTCAAAGAATGTCTCAATGTAAATTACATCAGCAGGTCACGTCTGCGCTATTATTGCATGACATTAAATGTTTTACATCGAGCTTTATCAGTCTCGTAAAACTGAATTGTCCTAGTACATGAAAAATTACAACATGAAGTTGCAGTGTAATGTCAATGGATTATTTTAATAATGTTGCTTAAAATAACAAGGTACACGGTGTGAATCAGATTAAAAGGTTATAAGTTATTGCACAGAATTTTGCACTCCCATGCACTTCGACACACGTTTGCTGCCCTTCACAATAAATGGAGAATGAAATAGTGGGCACACCAGTCTGGCTGCTCTGTAATTATTCCAACACTTATTGTACTTTGTAGTAGTCAATGGGTTGAAGTTTACCACGTGCACCATCTTAATTATAGCCCAATTCTCCTCAACTGCACTGATGTTACTTTTCCCAAATGTGCTTTAGAACACAAAAACGTGTTAATTAATTCTTGCTGATTTCCACTGGAGGTATTTGGATGCTTTACTCTGTTGCTTTGAATTCGCATCAAGCTTTATTAAATACCTTGGGTCAATATCAGGTTAACTTCACATTTGAGTTAAAGAGGTGTGTGGAATATCATCAAAGAACTGGTAATGGATATTTGTAATTAACCTATTCAGATGTGTTACACAGCTCTGGAGCAGATGGGACATGAACCACAGCCGCCTGGCTCAGAGGCAAGGACACCACCACTGCAGCACAAGTGTGTTAATAAGTCATAGAGTCATACAGATGAACAGCACAGAAACAGACCCTTCGGTCCAACTCGTTCATGCCGACCACATATCCAAAATAAATCAAGTTCCATTTTCCAGAAGTTGGCCCATTTCTTTTTAAACCCCTACGATTCACATAACCATCCAGATACCTTTGAAATGTGGTCATTGTACCAGCCTCCACCACTTGCTCTGCCAGCTCATTCCATACACACACCACACTCTGTGTGAAAACGTTGTCCTTTAGATGCCTTTTAAATTTTCTTCTCTCACCTCTTGTTTTGCACTCCTCAACCCCTGGGAAAAGACCTTGTCTATTTACCCTATCCATGCCCCTCGTGGTTTTATGAATCACTTTAAGGTCACACCTCAGGCTCTGATGCTTCAAAGCTCAAACCCTCCAACACTGGCAACATCCTTGTAAGTCTTTTCTGAACCTTTTCAAGTTTCACAACATCCTTCCTATGGGAAGGAGACCAGATTTGCACACAGCATTCCAATAATGGCCTAACCAATGAACTGCACAGCCACAAAATGACCTCCCAACTCCTATACTAAATGGACTGACCAATAAAGACAAGCATAACAAATTCCTTCGTTAGCCTATCGACCTGCAACTCTATTTTCAAGGAACTATGAACCTGCACTCCAAGGTCTCTTTGTTCAGCAACGCTCCCCAGGTCCTTAGCATCAAAAGTATGAGTCCTGCTCTGATTTGCCTTTCCAAAATGTAGCACCTCACATTTATCTAAATTAAACTCCATCTGCCATTCTCGACCCATTGACCCATCTAATCAAAGTCCCATTGTACTCTGAGGTAGCCTTCTTTGCTGTCAACTACATCTCCAATTTTGGTGTCTTCTACGATTTTCCTAACAATACCACCTATGTTGGCATCCAAATCATTGATATAAATGACAAGAAACAGAGGACCCAGCACCGATCCTTGTGGCACACCACTGGTCACAGGCCTCCAGTCTAAAAAGCAACCCTCCACCATCACCCTCTGTCTCCTACTTTTGACCCAGTTCTATATCCAAATAGCTAGTTCTCCCCGCATTCCATGGGATGTAACCTTGCTAACCAGTCTACTATGGTCAAATGCCTTACTGAAGTCGATTACATCCACAGATCTGCCCTCATCAAGCCTAATCATTACTGCTTCAAAAAGCTCAATCAAGTTAGTGAGATGAGGTCCTTAACTTTATTTCCTCTATCACAGATTCAGAGGTGCTGGTACTCAAAAATAATTTCCATTAACCAAAAGAGAAAACGCTGGAAAATCACAGCAGGTCTGGCAGCATCTGTAAGGAGAGAAAAGAGCTGATGTTTCGAGTCTAACTGACCCTTTGTCAAAGCTTTGACAAAGGGTCAGCTAGACTCGAAACGTCAGCTCTTTTCTCTCCTTATAGATGCTGCTAGACCTGCTGAGATTTTCCAGCATTTTCTCTTTTGGTTTCAGATACAAGCATCTACAGTAATTTGCTTTTATTTTAATAATTTCCATTAACTCGTCCTTGGATATTTTCATATAAAGCTGTTCAGAGATGTTATTACACATATCTGGAACAGGTCAGATTTGAACCCAGGTCTCCTGTCTCAGAATAGGAACGTATCACAAGAGCCCATAAATACTTTGAGTCAAACTGTTCGGATATGTAATAACATACTCCTGGGACAGGAGGGACTTAAACCTAAATCTCCTTGTCCAGAGGCATGGGAACTACTACTGTGTCACACGAATCCAAATCAGAGCCTTTCCAAGTTTTTGAAACATAGAAAATAACAGCAACAGTAGGCCATTCAGCCCTTTGAGCCTGCTGTATTCAACAAGATCCATGAACTTAGTATCCTGTTCCTGTTCTCTCCCCACATCCTTTGATTCTATACTGGGTGACAGTCTGTACTGTGTGTAGGATGCTGAGAGACTGCAGGGTGACTTGGACAGACTGGCTGAGTGGGCAAAGATTTGGCGAATGCAGTATTTGTGGATAAATGTGAGGTTTTTCCACTTTGATCACAGAGTCTGGACAAGAGGGAAGTAAGTGTTCTCCTTTGCTTTTAAGAATCCTTCTCCCTCAAATAGCTAAAACATCAATTATATGGTCATTATCATGTGCTACTTCTACATCTTTGCTCTGTACAAATTGGTGACATCACAACAGCTCGCAAAAGGCTCAAAAAAGAACTATTGCATTAGAAGCAATATTTTCACGTCTCCTTCCAAGTACACAGCACCCAGTCACAGATATAAAGTCTTATTCTTTTAACATCACTGGGACAAAGATCTGGAACTCTCTTCCTGACTGTATGATCAGTGCAGTGAGTATAGGAGTTGGGAGGTCGTGCTGTTGCTATTCAAGACATTGGTCAGGCCACTTTTGGAATATTGTGTTGAATTCTGGTCTCCCTGCTATCAGAAAGATGTTGTTAAACTTGAAATGGTGCAGAAAAGATTTACAAGGATAGTGTCAGGATTGGAGGGTTCGATCTACAGAGAGAGGCCTAAGAGCTTGGGGCATTTTTCCCTGAAGCATCAGAGGCTGAGGAGTGACCTTACAGAGGTTAATAAAATTATGAGGGGCATGGATAGGGTGAATAGACAAGATCTCTTCCCAGGATGGGGGAATCCAAACTAGGGGGAGGGATTTAAGGTGAGGGGGACAAGATTTAAAAGGAAGCTAAGGGGCAATTTCTTGCACTCAGAGGGTGGTGTGTGTTGAATGAGCTGCCAGAGGAAGTGGTGGAGGTGGGTTTAATTACAACATTTAAAAGGCATCTGGGTAGGTACATGGGTAGGAAGGATTTTGAGGGCTATGGACCAAATGCTAGCAAACGGGATTAGATTAATTTAGGATATCTGGTCAGAATGGATAAGTTGGACAGAAGGGTCTGTTTCCGTCCTTTACACCTCGGTAAGTGTTATAGTGCAGATTGAAGCCCATTGTATTTATACGAGTTCTCCATGACATAGTGCAATTCTCCTGTGCATTCTCAATACAACTATTTAAATAATTATCCAATTTCATGTTGAATGCCTCAATTGAACATATCTCCATGGGTCCAAGCAGTGCATTCCAGATCCAATTCCTTATGATGTGAAAATGTTTTTTTTTTCCCCTCACATCACACAGGCAAATTATTTTAAATCTGTGCCCTCTTAATCTTGATACTTTCATTCGAGGCAATTTCTCCCCCATTCGATCAAAATATTCGGTGTAACAGTCAGTGGCCTCATCTGACCTGACCTGATCCAATGATTCAAAAAGGAAGTGCAATGGCATTTGTGTGGAGATTACAGCATTGCTAACCTATTCCCAAGCAATGGCTTCTTAAACTTGGGAGGAGCTGAAAGGCAAATCTTCAGTGTCAAAGAGGGACTTGTTCAGGGACAGATGCTTTAGCCTGATTGATACCAAACACAGAGTTTATGCCCCCAACAGGTTAAAACAAAGCAAGAACAGCTTTTTGTAATACCTGAGGGATCATTGAAAAAAAAAGATCTGTGAGGATAAATTGATTCATTGGAAAAATAAAGAAAGGCAATGGATTGAATTTGGCAGAGTTCACGGTAATTCAAAATAACCCATGGGACTTGCTGTAGACAGCTGTATTGAGTGAGGCATACCTTTGTGGGTGATCAATGTGTTTGCCTGTTCTGAATGCAAATTTGTAGCCCACACAATTACTGAAAACATTAAGATACTCACATGGGTGTAAGAGGATGACTCAACACTATTTACTTTCGCCAAATCCCGCTCTCCATTTTTTAAGAGCTACTCTCAAAATAAATTCTGACTATCTAATTCAGCGAGGTGTTGCGCATTACAGAACTTGACCCTTTGTTAACAGACATGATCAAGTGGCTAACCAAGAAATTAGACTTGCTAAATGTCAACCAAAAACTTACCCATTATACTTCCAGTTTAGATCTCCATCATTTCGTCAAAATAAACATATATGCAGCAGAGTACTGAATCAATGTTAATGTCAAAAATCACACGACACTGGGTTAGAGTCTAACAGGTTTATTTGAAATCGCAAGCTTTCGGAACAGGGGCTCTGAAAGCCTGTAGTTTCAAATAAACCTGTTGGACTATAGCCTCGTATCGTGTGATTTTTGACTTTGTCCATCCCAGTCCAACACTGGCACCTCCACATCAATATTAAAGGGTAGTGTCGGTTGATTCTGATGCACAATATAGGAAAGGTTCTGTTGAATCCAAAACTAAATTAGTCAATATTTTGTTTGGAGACTCAGAAGTAAGTTACCTAAAGTAGTGTAGCGAAAGAAGTAGGTTATTAAGTGGGAAAATACTACAGTATAACTTAAACTAACAGTATATGGATGTAAATGTAGAATAATGGTGAGTTCCAGATGCAGATGGCCACATATGGCTTGTGGCAATAAAAGACATCCAGCTCAAATGAGGGCAGCACTGGGTAATAAATATTCCTTAATCCAAGGTATTCAGGGAAGATAGCACAGAAAGAGGAGTAGCAATGTTGATTAAGGAGAACATTGCAGTGATGGAGAAAAAGGGTGTCCCAGAGTGGTCAAGGGCAGAATCTATTTGGCTACTGCTAAGGAATTAAAAAGATCAAGTAAATTGTGCAGTGTAGTCTAAAAACCAACAACTAGTGGGAAGGACACGGACGAATGCATATTCAAGGATATTACAGAAAGAGTGCAAAAATCATGGATTAAAAATGCCGATCTCAACCTTGAATATACAAAATGATTGAGCCTCAACAAACTTCACAACCCTCTGAGAGAAAAATTGCCCTTTTCATCTCTGCTTTGAATGTGCAATTCCTTAATCTTAGATTATCTCTACAAGTTTGAGACTCTCTAACAATCTTTCCACATTAAGTTAACTAAGAATCTTATAGGTTTCAATAAGGCAACCTCTGATACTTCTAGATACCAATGAGTACAGGCCTACACACCTCTCCTCCAAGACACTCCCTCCATACCCCAATCTTTCATGTATCTCTGCTGGACATCAAAGTGTGTATAGGAAAAATTAACAAACGGCGAAATTCACAACTGAAGGAACCTGTGTGGGAGAGCGCATAGCATAGG
This sequence comes from Chiloscyllium plagiosum, assembly GCF_004010195.1. NCBI lineage: Eukaryota > Metazoa > Chordata > Chondrichthyes > Orectolobiformes > Hemiscylliidae > Chiloscyllium > Chiloscyllium plagiosum. The sequence continues at coordinate 70,059,842 of NC_057724.1, forward strand.
AACAGATAAGTGCATGGCTTTTACATGTAACCTTGCTGTAAGTCTACAGTGGTGAGTAGAGTGGTTTCCTTCTTGATTTTATGTTTTATTGAGATCTGTCTCTTGATTAAATTTAAGAAAAGAGGCCATAAGTACTAAATTAGCCTGAAGCACTGTCTTTTTAGAGCAATAAGATGGAATTTAAGCTGCCAGAGGAAGTGACGGAGACTGATGCAATTAGAACATTTAAAAGACATCTGGATGGGTATATAAATAGGAATGGTTTAGAGGGATATGGGCCAAGTGCTGGCAAATGAGACCAGATGAGGTTAGGATATCTAATTGGCATGGACGAGTTGGACCAAAGGGTCTGTTTCCGTGCTGTACAACACTATGACTCTATGACCAAGCAAACCTTCTTTGGACTGCCACTAATTCCAACTGCCTCCAATTCCAGTTTATCTTTCCTCGAAGAATGGGACCAAAATTATTCACAGTATTTCAGCTGTTGTCTAATTAGTGTCTTCTATAATTTTAGTAAGACCTCCCTACTCTATTCCCTTTGAAAGAAAGCCCAACATTCCACTTGTCTTCTCGATTAGATGTTGATATTGTATATGAGCTTTAAGCACGAGGACTCATATATCCTTCTATGCTGAAGTATTCTGATGTCTTTTGCTATTTAAGTATTATTCAGTTCCACTATTCTGCCTGTCAAATGCATAATCTCACATTTTCCCATATTATTTTCCATCTGCTCAGTTTTTGCCCATTCACTTAATGTGTTCACATTTTCTGTGTGTCATCCCATTTACTTCAATGTCTTTGGTAAACTTCACTTTCCTTATCCAAATCATTATTATATATTGTAAATCATTGGGGCCCTGATCATTGTGCCACTTGATTCATAAATTAGAAATAAAAGATTACAGGCAAAATAGGAACATAACAACTGACTTCCTTCAATGAAGAGATAATTCAACCACAGTTAACTCATATTCTCATGAAGGAGAAAGATAAGGCAAACAAATCCAGAGCTCCCTGGATGACAAAAGAGACTGAGATTAAGCTGAAGCAGAACAGCATGCTTGTAACAGATGTCAGGTAGAAAATATACTTGATAACGGTCAATACTGATGATTCCAAACAGAAATCTGTGTCCAGTGGTTTATCGTTGGTTTGGTGTTGGGTCCTTTTCTGTCTGTAAGATGCGTTAGTGATTTAGGCACAGATGTCGGAAATCTGATCAGTAAATTTGCAAAAGCAGAAAAATTATTGGTGTGGTAAATAGCAAGGAGGAAAGCCTTAGACTAAACAATGATATGGATGGTCTGAACAGTGGCAAATAGAATTTAATCCAGAAAACTGTGAGGTGATGCATTTTGGGAGATCTAACAGGACAAGGGATTACACACTGAATGCTAAGACCCTCGGAAGAACACCAGATCAGATGCACCTTGGTGTGTATGTTCATAGATCTGGTTGTCCTTTGGAGTGGAGGAAGATTTATAGTGGAGTTCCACAGGGATTGGTGACTGGTCTTCCTGATATATAGCTATATATATGTGCATAGGTCTAGAGCTGTGCATAAGACACAATTCCAAAAATTGCATATGGCACAAAATTTAGAAGGTCATTGGCATTGTGGCATGGTGGCCTCAGAGTACTGGTGACCCACGTTCAATTCTAGCCTTGGGTGACCAACTGTGTGGAACTTGTGTCTGCGTGGGTTTCCTCCAGGTGCTCTGGTTTCCTCTCTCAGTCCAAAGATGTGCAGGTTAGGTGTATTGGCCAGGCCAATAATTGCCCTGTAGTGTCCAGGGATATATAGGTTTGGTGAGTTAGCCGTGGTAATAAAACTCCATGTGGGGTGAAGGAGATGGGTGTGCACAAGGATCTGGGTGGGATGCTCTTTTGAGGGTTGGTGCAGACTGGGTGGCCTGTTTCTGCAGTGTAGGGATTCTGTGATCTTACAATTGTAAACTGTGGGGAGGATATTGCAGAATTTGTAAAGTGCATGGACAAGTTGATGGGTTGGACGGAAAAGTGGCAAAGGTGAAAGTCTTTGCACAGAAGTATGAAGTGATTCAACATGGTAGAATTTTAAAAAGGCTACAAGTCTAAAACAGGTGCAGAAACAAAGGAGCCTGGGCATTTACATGCTCAGTCTTGAAGGTGTTAGGGCTGGTTGAGTGTGGTCAATAAGATAGACAGCATTCTGGGCCTTGTCATTAGCAACAGAGAATATAAAAACAAGGAAATTATTTTGACATTGAATCAAAGTCTGGGTTGGACTCAACTGGAGTTTTGTATTCAATTTTAGGGAACACTATTTTGTAAAGTTGAAAAGGCATTGGGGAAGAGTGCAGAAAAGATGCACAAAAATGGTTTCAAAAATGAGGGAGGGCAGTTATATAGAACAACTGGAGATATTACAACTTTTCTCATTGGAGGAGAAAACGTTGAGATGAGATTTGATATAGGAGTTCAAAATTTTAAGGCATCTGGATTGAACAGATAAAATAAAACTGCTCCCATTGCTGGCAGTATCAAGAATACAGGGACATAGATTTGAAGTGATGGGGAATCATTATTTCTCATAGTGAATGGATAAGATCTGGAATGAAGTGATTGAGAGTGGAATGGAGGCAGGATCAGTTGAAGTTTTCCAAAGGGACGTTGGATCATTATCTGAAAAAATAAATACAGGGCTACAGATTCATGGCACAAGGTCACTTATTTGTTAGGGGTGGTGTTGTATTTGGCCAGCTCACTTGGCTGGTCAGCTGGGTAGCAACACAGACTAACACCAACATTGAGAGTTTAATTCTCACACTGACTGATGCTACCATGAAGGACTCTCCTCACTTGAGATGTGGTGACCCTCAGGTTAAACCACCACCAGTTTTTTTCTCTCTCTCTCCTTCCTATCGGAAAGATATTGTGAAACTTGAAAGGGTTCAGAACAGGGTTGGAGGATTTGAGCTATAGGGAGAGGCTGAACAGGCTAGGGCTGTTTTCCCTGGAACATCGGAGGCCTTATAGAGGTTTACAAAATTATGAGGGGCATGGATAGGATAAATAGGCAAAGTCTTTTCCCTGGGGTCGGAGAGTGCAGAACTAGAGGGCATAGATTTAGGGTGAGAGGGGAAAGATACAAAAGGGCCCTATGGGGCAATGTTTTTGTGCAGAGGGTGGTACGTGTATGGAATGAACTGCCAGAGGAAGTGGTGGAGGCTGATACAATTGCAACATTTAAGAGGCATTTGGATGGGTAAATGAAAGGAAGGGTTTGGAGGGATATGGGCCAGGTGCTGGCAGGTGGGACTAGATTGGGTTGGGATATCTGGTCGGCATGGATGTTTTGGACAGAATGGTCTGTTTCCATGCTGTACATCTCAATGACTCTATAACTCTCTCTCTTTCTCTCTCTCTCTCTCTCTCTCTAATAAGAGAGCAGCTCTATGGTCCAGCATGACAATGGTAACTTTACCTTTTCCTTCAGCAAAGTGATAGACCTATGGCCTTCTCCTGTGTCATGAACATTGTATGGCTCTAGCATTCTCTTTATCTTCTACATTAAAGAAGATATAAGCACAGTTTGCACAAATGCAGCAGTGAAAGGGTCTACAGTCAGTTGTGGAAGTGCAGGTTTGCTGGGTTTACAATCTGAGGTCCATTCATGCCAAGAAACGCATCAAAGTAGTCTCTATCCCAATACCTGGACATAAAGGTTTCCACTGTAAGATATGTGTTGGCAAACACCCTTTCTATTGAGACCAATTAGAAAAATGTCAGGCAAACAAAGGTTTTGAATGAATGCAGCAATTTGCAGAGGTTGAATCACCCTAAGTTGGAAGAGTATTTTTTCTCTAAGACTGCTGAGCAATAAAAAAAACAATTTAAGTGGTGATACTTGTCACTAAAATCATTATCTCATTAAATAATGTTACAAAAGATTTAATTACTGACTTACTTTTATGATCCAATTGAAGATTCTAATTGTCCCTCATGTCAGAGGAACTTGTTATCAGATAATTAGTGCTACATAATAATTAAACTTGCAGAACATCTTCCGCATTACTCACTTAAACAAATGTACAACGCAGACAACAGTGAAACCGATACCATCTGAACTAAATCGAAACCAACAGACTGCAGATAAACTTTTGACACTTTCTAGGAAGAAACGGCTCGAATCATTAGTGGATAATTCAGCACTTCAATATCACAATCAAGCCAGTTTACTGTTGCTAAGCAGTAAAATATGAGAACTCACAGAGAGGGGTCTACTGGAGCAGTGATAGTGTCACTAATTTTGGGCCATGCAGCTGAGAAATGTTCTTTATGTGTGAATGTCTGACTTATGAATGCTTGGGCTTACAAAAATGATCCCATGCATGGTTGTCATTTTATAAACCCAACACATGATCATTTCTTGTACATTAAGAACATTTGCTTTCCATTGTCCTGCATTTTGTTCCAAATTGCATACTAATCGACCCAAGAACAGATTCCAGAGTAGAAATCATTTGCAACCCTGCAAACTGCCTGTAGCAACACCTCTGAATGGGCTTGGTTAAAAATACCCTATAAAAACTCAGTGAGAAGAACAGGTTCTCTTACTAGTATCTCAATTCACTTGGTCACTTTAACTCACCTATTAATGAACCTATATTTCCCATCAGCTATAAAACAATATATAAATTGTGCTGGGACAGACTACTCAATTATGGCTTTTGTACTGAACCTTGTATTTTGTTGAAAATTCATGGAAAACATGCAGGATATTAACATGGTGATCTCCACCCAAAACTGCAACAGCTAATTTAATTTATTTGTGGGATGGGGATGTCACTGGCTGACCAGCATTTATTACCCATCCCCAGTTGAGAAGGTGGTGGTGAGCTGCTCTGTTACAACATGCTTTGGTTTAGTATTGTTTAATATGTGATTATATGTTCCAGTTTTATCAAATCTCGATCAGAAGTTTTAGACGAGACAAGAAAGCAGTTCCAGGTCAATGATATTTCATCCAAAATTCACAGTTAATGGTTTGGATCTTTTGGTCTCTGAATTATCAGAGTCGAAACATCTTTGTTCCGCTCCTGCGTAACTGCAGAAGTGACTCTCCAATTTCTCTCACTGATCTCCCTAACTACTCCACCACTACCAATCGTGATCAAACTAGACTACTCCTTCACACCCAACCACCCCCTTAACACAACTAGACCAGCACCACCTCATCCATCTTCTGTGCATCTGACTCTCTCATCCAGCCTTTAACCCTTCCATCCACCACCTTACTCATGTATCACCCCTGTCCCCCTGCTGACATCCAGGCAAAAATCAAAGTGTATCACCCCACCCTCATTCCCCAAAGGGACAGGAAACCTGGAGGCACTATTTCAATACAGAGACTTTGGTAAAGAGCTCTCAAAGCTCATTTTCACTGCCAACCTGCTAATGGTCCTTCTGTTTGTCCAGAGCTAGTGTTGGGAAAATCCACTCGTTCCCATCTATCTTCAACTCAAAAGAGCAGGTTTCTTCCCATCTCAATTCCCTTTCCTATTCCCTTTCCAATTCTCTTTCTGACCTAACTCCTCCAATGCCTTCCTCACTGTTTCCAGTTGCTTGATTGACTATTTTCACTTCACCATGGACATACAATCTCAGTGTTCTGCAATCATCCACTTGGACTATATTTCTTACTTGATAGAAGGATGAGCCAGTCTCCGATCGACCATCCCCCTCTTTCACCCAGCTACACATGTTTGTATGCTAGACAACTTCTCCTGTGACATCATTCAAAAATTGGTAGAAACTGGCCAGGATAGTTTTTTTCCCTTGTGTCATAAACTGTTGTGATGTTTTGAAGTTTGGCATTCTTGCTTTTAGCTTTGGGAACACATCTATCCATTCAACAAATTCATGACAACCAGGTAACTTTGTATGAATATTGCACTTGAGAGGGGTTTAGAGGGGATGGCAGATAGAGCAGGGTTCAATGTTGATGCACCACTCAAGGTGCCTGTACATACAAGTTACTGCTCCTATATTTTTCCATCCCGACTGCATTTTCGTCGAATTAAAGCAGCGCAGATTTCTGTTACCAAAACAATTTAGTCAGGAACATACATTTGAGTATCTTTTCAAAAAATATTCAAAAAGTGAGACAACTGCAATCAAGAGAATTATACTATTCATCCTCTCCCTACAGCTCAAACCCTCTAACCCCAACAACATCCTTGTAAATCCAAGATGGGGGACAGGAGAAAACTGTGGCAGTAAGAGCTACTGCTTTTTTGAGGGTTTCTTTTCAGTGTTGAAACTGATTTTTTTGATTTCTTGGAGCAGTAGTTACTGCTTTATAAGCTGATGTATTGTTTTGGAACTTTGGAAAAAAAGTCTAAACAACGGTACTTTGAAAAAGGAAGGAGAGCAGGTATCAAGTAGGGGTGGGAAAAAGGATCAGTGAACTTTCACGGCTGCCTGCCTGCGCTGTGTAGTTTCAAGCATCTCTGGACATTGGAGTTTGGTCTAAGAAATAAAAACAGTTAAGCCAATTTTTTTTAAAATTTGTTTTGTCTGTAGTTTAACCATAGCATAAAAATAAAGTGTGTTTTGCTTAATGTTGAGTTAATTGACTAATCGAATGCATCTGGAATGCAATACCTTACACTTACCTTTAAAATAAGAAAAAGTTAGGATCTAAGCTATCTTCTTAATATATTTTGAGGGGGCATGGTTTGATCCATAACAATTGGATTATGGATCAACATCTATAATTTTGGATTTATGAATCCAGATTATATACATATATATTTAAAAACAAAACCTTTAACAAAAACAATTATTATGGAGGCTAAATAGGCTGGAGCATCAAAGGTTCAGAGGTATCCTTATAGAAGTTTATAAAATCATGAGGGGCATAGATAGGATAAATAGACAAGGTCTTTTCCCCACAGTAGGGAAGTCCAAAACTAAGGTGAAAGGGAAAATTTAAAAGGGACCTAAGGGACAACCTTTTCATGCAGAGGGTGATGTGTGAATGGAATAAGCTGCAAGGGGAAGTGCTGGAGGATGGTACAATTACAACATTCAAAAGGCATCCGGATGGGTATATGAATAGGAAGGGTTTAGAGGGATAAACAGATCCCCCAAAACACATTATTGGAAAAAGGCAAATTTAGAAAATAGATTGTCTCACATGCAATTCTCTTGGCAGGAAGAGAAGCCCCAGCTTTTAGCTGTAACAGAGAGAGAAATAAGAGCATCCAAATCCAGCTTCAAAATCTCAACTGCTACTGAAGAGTAAAATAAAAATCCTAGTTCCGTGGGAGCTTCACCCCACCTATTCAGGCTGCTTCTATTATTCCAACTTCAAAACTAAACAAGGCCTCACAAGCTGTTTACTTTGAGCAGACTACTTTTCACTTCTGTTTCAAACTTTCTTCATTAAAAAAGAACAAAATATACCTCTTAAAGCCATTGTATTATCACACTATATATTTATCAACTGTCTGGCGAACAGTAGCTATCTGATCGATCACTTTCGGGAGGAATATAAATTGACTAAAACAAGCTCTACTTCCCAGAATAAATTATATATTATTTCTCTGCATTAAAATTGATGGATTCAGTCTCAGAGCCAAAGACATTGCCTGCAAATGTAACCCAGATCATTAATCTGTAGAACACTAATAAGCCAAATAACTTAGTCACCTATCTATGTCATCAAACATTTCCATATCAGTTTAAGTGAAGCATTTATCTCGATTTAGAATGGCAAAGCCATCTTCCAGTGTCAGTAATCCCGTACATTTTAAAAATAATAACACCCAGTGATGCACAATTAGAAACTGGACCCTGGTTTACCACAGCCTGAAAAATCTTGCCCGCTATGAAAATAAAGTTGAACACTTGACAACTGTAAAATAGATTAATTCCCAAATCAGGTGCAATGTTGACTTGAATATCTTTCAATTTATTTGTGGGATGTGGGCGTCACTGGCCATGTCAGCATTTATTGCTCATCCCCAATTGTTGTGGAGAATATGGTGGTGAGCTGCCTTCTTGAACCCCTTCAGTCTTTGCAGTAAAGGGGCACGCACAGTGCTGTTGGGAAGAGAGTTCTATGTTTGGCACCTCGCAACAGTGAAGAATGGCGATATAGCTCCATGTCAGGGATGGTACATGGTTTAGAGGGAAATTAAAGTTGTTGGGGTTCTCACCAATTATTGTACGTCAATTTTTCTATTCATGATAAATCACTGACAATGGGCAAAACAGAAACAGACTCTCTCAGCATTGCCTCTTACTTTATTGATGAGCAAATGTAGTCCAGAGAAACTGGATGTATCACTTTCGCTGCAAAAGGAAACTATTATTCTTGTCACATATTATTATGTCTTTGATTGATTCTCATTCAAAATGTGGCTAATAGTATTTCTAGTCTTTACTCATACAAGCATTTAGTGTGAGAGTTATAAATTCGACTTACCAGTCATAAAGATAATTGTAGAAGACACAATTCTGAACCAACCAGTAATCATTGGGGAATATTTTGCACTCAAAAATAATGAGGCGGAGGATGGATCAAAAGTTGAATGCTACATTTTGTTCATTTCCTCTGCAGTGGGATTTACTGGGCATTGCCAGACAAGTGACACTTGGCCTTTACATAGAGTAGGATGTGGCCTCACATAAACATCCAGATTATATATAAGAAAGAGAAAGCCTACCACTCCTTTTCCTTCACCATTCAATCATTGGTAATCCAAACTGAGTTACTTATGTATTTATTTTTTGTTTGCTTGTGGGAATCTGTTTAGTTCTGGTCCAGCTTTAGTTGTCTCCTGGAAGTAGCTAGGGGTTTGAATGGGTTAGACTGTGATTAGTTATTTGAAAGAATGCACCCCTGTCCCATCCCACCTCCTCCAAGCCTAACCCCAGCTAAGATGTTTCCTCTCCAACTAGGACCTCCGAGGCCTATATCTGTAATGACACAAAACCTTAGATGAAGAAAGAAGCTTGTTCTATGAGATAGATGAACAATGGCCTGAAGACCCACGGCAGAGTGCCAATGTGTGGCATCACTTGAGTACTCTTTGGATTCCTTATTGAACAGAAAATGTAAACTCTGACCAACTGGTTAAATTTTCAGACTCACTTTCCTGCACGACTCAAATACTCATGTAACTGTTCAGTTTACTGATGCTGAATAAACTGGCCAGCGTTTCCGGCAACACAGAAATGTGTCACTTTCGAAATGCTCCTTGGCCAATGAACCTCCAAAACACCAATCGTGCTCTCGATACTAAAACAGCTCAAAATAACAGCTTCACTGATAGATCATTGGATGACTACAATGCATTACTTTAAAGGTTCCCAACATCCTAAGACAGGAGCCTGTAAAAGCCCAAAGCCTGTTTCCTGCTCTCAGCTGAATAAGATGATCTTTTAAGGTGAAGTGAGGGGAACACTATCACACATCCATAATTAGTCACGATCCATGAGAAGACATAAGCATCTCTCTCTGTCCACTACCATTAGTGTTATTAAATAACAAACTGTAAATAACAAGCCTCCATATTTCTGGGTTCAATTTACATAAATCATTTCTACAATTCGACATCGGTAGCTCCTATTAGAGTTTTGTGAGGGAGTAATTGTGGGAATGACAGTGAGACTGAGTGAGTAAGAATGAGGGAGGGATTAATGCAGTGAGTGAGTGAGGTAGTGAGAGAGGGAGTAATGGATTGAGTGAGTGAGGTATTGAGTGAGGGGGTAAGCGAGTGAGTGAGGTGTTTGTGTGTGAGAGAGTGTGTGTATTTGAGTCAGTGCCTGTGTTAGTGTATGGGTAAGTGTGTGTGAGAGAGAGTGAATATGAGTGAGAGTGTGTGCATGAGAGTGAGTGTGTATGTGTGAGTGAGTGTGTGTAAATGTGAGACAAATAGAGACAAAGAGATTTGGGGCTCTGTATTTGAATCATATCTCTGAGGCAGCTAGTGTGCAAATGACCTACAGTTAAGTTTATTTTTAGAGGATAGCCAAGTTTCCTGCACATGCCAACCATTTCCTTCTGGCCTTTTTCTGGGCTTCGATGCACCGGGGTCCAGATTTTTGTTTCTAGGTCGGGGACACAGAACAGGGAAAAACAACTCTGCGCCATAGAAACTGAACCCTCTTTATAAATGGCCACCTATCCATCGAGGTTTCCTGTAAACAGGCATGGTCTGAGCCGGTGACATCACCACACTCTCAGCTCAACACTTCAGGATTCCAAATCCAGATTTCAGAGAATGCAGCTGATCACTGAAATGACCAGATCCTGTGTGAGTAACACAAGGTACCCAAGAAAATGAGAGGTTTAGAAACAGCAGTTGGGATTCCCAACTTCTTTCTGCACTCTTGCTATGATACAGAAAGCTTCCATTGTGGCAAAATTCTGGGGCTGGTGTTGCTCACTCGGCCTTGCTGAGATTAGGTTCATTACTGCAAATGGCATCAAAAACCAAATTGCTCCCCATGCAACATTGTTGCCTGATGGGATGGGGTTTCAGAATTCCAAAAAAAAAGCAAAATGTGGAGGTGCTGGTGTTGGACTGGGGTGGACGAAGTCAGAAGTCACTTGATATCGGGTCATAGCTGAACAGGTTTATTTGAAATCAAAGGCTTTCCAAGTGCTGTTCCTTCATAACTGAATTCAGCTGACAAAGGAGCAATACTCCAAAAGCCTGTGATTTTAAGCCTGTTGGAATATAACCTGGTGTCATGTGACATTTGACTTTATTAAAAGCACAGCAGATTTGAGGATCCATGAAGAAAATGGAGTGTCTGCTAAGAGGTGTGGGACACTGAAAGCTAAATGCAAAGTATTTTCACATCTCTCAACAGGATTTATAAGTGGTATATTCTAATGCAATTGTGTTTTTAATGCAATTAATCATTATAAGGATCTTTCCTTTAAAAGGCAAGCTGAAGACTTGCACAAATCAATCCAGTGTATCAACATGCATTGTAGTACTTTACCTAATGGAGAAACACTGAAGGGCAGTGAAAAGTATATCAAAATCTTGTCTGTCTGTGTTATCATCTTTTCTACTGGGAGTTATACTCATCTGGTTAAGAAAAATGCCTGGTTTTGCCATTGAAAGAAAATGAACCATTTGTTTCTAAACATGGATTCACAGAAACTCTGCTTTGAAATTGAACAAAGCACCAGTTGTCTCCTTTCCAGAGAGAAGTCTCCAGTTAGGACAGCTGCAGTGATTGTCAATGCTATACTGAGTTTCAAATGTTAACTGGTTTCAACATTCAGAAGTGTTCAATTCATCTGATAACAAGTGGCAGTTTTTAAAGTTGTAATATAGTTATATACCAGACCAAACCCCCTCAAAGTATATTCAGAAGACAGTCTGGATTCCAACTTTTTTTTTATTTTAAAGATGTTGTCTTTCAGATGCAATTTAATTGGTCAAACTACCAGATTTGAAGCAAAACATATTTTATTCATACTCTATAGTTAAAATACAACAAATAAAAAAATTGGCTTAACTGTAACTCTATTGAAATGCTTACCAAAATAACAGATACTGTAACTATTACTAATTAACTGTTCCAATATAGTAACATCTCAGAAACCCACCTTTGGCAAAATTCTGTAAAACAGATTGACTCACATGCAACTCGAGCATAGGAAGAGAACTCCCAGCTTTTAGCTGTAACCAAGAGACTCCAGTAGCAACTGCTGAAAGCTGAAACTAAAGATCCTGACTGTGTGTGAGCCTGACCATACCCATTCAGGCTGCTTCTATTGTTCTAACATTATAAAGAAAGGTCCTAAAGCCTTACAAGCTGTTTATGAGGTTTCAGTGGACAGCTCGGTACCTCTGCTTTAAAACCTGTCTTCAAAAAGAGAAACCAGGACAATATATAAAGCTATATATCACAAATATCAAACTGTGCCATTCATGTAGTTCCTGGCTTGTTGTCACAAGCTAATAAGATTTCAGGACATTTTTTTTTTAACATGGCAACATGGACTCCATTTACACTTCTCATTGCTGCAGAAAGGCTGCTAACTTCATTAAAGCCCCTTCCCACCCTGGCGATGTTCTCCTGCAACCTCTTCCATCAGGCAGAGAATACAGAAGCCTGAACACACCCACCAACAGGTTCAAGAACAGCTTCTTCCCTGCTGTTGTTAGGCTATTGAACAGACTTCTCTAATTTCAGATCTGATATCGACCTTGCCTTTGTGTTCCTCGTGTGCAGTCATAACTTCGTATGCTTCATTCTGGCTAAGCACCCTATGCCCTTGTTAGCTGTGAGCTGCCTGTACTACTCGCAAAACAAGCCTTTTCATTTGACAATGATAAATCAAAGTAAAATCAAATCATATGTACTTTTCTCTTAGTTTTCATGATATAAAGATTCTCTTAAATGTTAAGTGGTTCATGCCCCACCCACTCCAGGAATATGAAACATTTTTCATTAATATCTTACAGAATCGAATGAGGGTCCATAGGCACTCACTTGGAACGCCCAATGGAGGCTGAATTGGTGGAATATAAGTGGCATGGATGATCAGAGGGCATGGATGATCAGAGGGCATGCAGAATACATGCAGGCACTGGGTGGCTTAAGCAATCCGAGGTCAGGTGGGTTAGCATGGAAGAAGAAAAAGTGAGGGAAAGGAGCAAAGAGATTTAAGGAGCCTTTTAAGATTGGGGATCGGAATAGAGTTGGAGGACTGAACTAATCAACTCACTTCCACAACCACATGCATTAGGCTGCTTCAAAACCCCTATCTGACTCCCACATTGGTCCGAAAAGACAAAAGAAAATGCATGTGAAAGTGTAAAAGAGTCAAGTGTGCAATTTGTCAGCCATAAAGTAGATTGAGACCCTTCGGAACACTTTGCTTCAGAAGAAATTGGACGTGGAATACTGAATTTTTTTTATGGCAGGAGGCTGGGAGATTCTTGTTCAACAGGGAATCAAATCCACCTCCTGTGTCGGTGAGTCGGTGCCTAATAAGAATGTAAGGTTATGCGGTAGATGGGAATATGGAATTTAACAAGCAAACAGATCAGCCATGGAGTGGCTTGAAGGGCTGAATGGCAGACATGCAAAATCTGTGCATGTTCGTATCGATGTCAATAGATGAAAGTGTGTAAGTCAGCTTCTTTCAAGGCCTGAGGAATGCTCAGTCCATCGAGTGAGGATGGTATTAAGTTGACCTGTGATGCTTTCTCTGGTTAAATATACTCCTTGTCTTTCCTGACCAGACACACAAGACACTGATGGGCATAGTCCCCCATGAAGCACTGCCTCAGCCTGTGAATTAATTTGTTTGTTATTAATCCATTCATGCCACGTGGAAGTCACTGGAGCTGTATTTATTACCAATACCAATTGCCCTTTTCACCCGAGAGCTAGTTAGGATCATTTCAGAGGAAGTTATGAGTCAAGTACATTGCTTTGGGTCACATGTCAGTCAGCCCTTCCCAAAAGTCCTCTTATTTTATAAAAATCACACAGATGATAAATTTATAATTCTAGATTTTGTTCAAACTGAATTCAACTTTCACCATCTACCACAGAGAGATTTGAACCTGCGTTCCCTCAGCATTCGCCAGGAGCTCTGGACTTTTCATCCAGTGACATTAGCATAATGTCAGTGACTCCCCACAGATGAGATGCAGTGATGAATATGAAAGCCATTCAGAGATCTGACCTCGCTGAAAGTTGTGTCTGTCTGACAAACACATCAAGTCGTTTGTCGAATGATATCTGCTGTAGAACACCTGTTTTATGATTCTCCCATTAGTTTTTCATGCGCTGAGCAAATAATTTCAATTTCAAAAGCTTGATCAATTCATGATTGGAGATGCTTTCAATGAAGCATGATTTCATCCATTCATTCATTAATTATTTGAATAACTTTTACAATCCATTTCCTTTCAAATTTGTTTAGCTCTTTATACAAACTATCTGTGCTGTTTCCATGCAGTGTAATAAACAGCGGGATATTGCAAGTCTTCAGAATATGTTTTCTGGTTCAGCATGACTTTTCTAAGTTAAGAGGTAATATCACTTATAGTTGCTGGAGTGTTCTTTTCCTCCGTGTGCATGCTATTCAAAGTAATCTTAAAGCATAGCTTTACATAAGGTTGGTATGGTAATGACACACAACTACAGCACCAGAGAAGCCAGGAGGTTCTTTTTTTCTCCTTTATGCCTCAAATTATTACAATCTGGAATGCAGTGATGCAAAGGATGATGAAAACAAGTTGCATTCAAAATGGGGTCCGATATGAGGAGAATTTTCATTCTCTTGACAGTCATGAAGTCTCTGCCATCGCAAATGGCTGAGACGATAATATTTTCAAGAAGGAGACAGAGTCACAGAGATGTACAGCACAGACACAAACTCATTGGCCCAACTTATCCATGCTGACCAGATATCCTAAATTTATCTCGATCCATGTGCCAGCATTTGGCCCAACTCGTCCATGCTGACCAGATATCCTAAATTTATCTCGTCCCATATGCCAGCATTTGGCCCATATCCCTCTAAACCCTTCCTATTCATATACCCATCCAGATGTCTTTTAAATGTTGTAATTGTACCAGCTCCACCACATCTTCTGACAGCTCATTTCAAACACGCACCACCTTCTGCATGAAAACGTTGCCCCTTAGGTCCCTTTGAAATCTTTCACTCTCAACTTAAACCTATGCTCTCTAGGTTTGGACTCCCTCACCTTGGGGAAGAAGACCTCGGCTATTCACCCTATTCATGCCCCTCATGATTTTGTAAACCTTTACAATATCACCCTTCAGCCTCCAATGTTCCAGAGGAAAATAGCCCCAGCCTATTCGGACCATCCGTGTAATTCTGTTCTGAACCCTAACAATTCTTGAAGCTAAAAGGATCAAAGGGGAGAAAGTTGGATAATCAATCATGAACATACTGAATGTCAGTGTAGAATTGAAGGGCTGAATGGCCTACTTCGCTATGCTTCTATGTGTTTATGATATATGTATGTGTACAGGAAAGATTTGCAGAGTTAAGAGGATTGAAAAGGGAAGTGGAATTAATTGAATAGTTCTTTCTGAAAGAATTGATGGACTGTGTGCAACTCTCTAGCTGTACAATTCCATATTTAACTTGTTGCTTTTTGTAAGCGTATGAACAGTCTGAGAGGGCTGGTACTGTTGGAGGACAGTGCTGAAGGTCAAGGCCATGTTGTTTTATTTTTCTGTATTTTTGATTCTGGACTGAAATGGGAAAATGACATTTAATACAAATAATGTGATTGCTGCTTTTAAAGAGAGAATCTGCCAGCACTTACTGCACTTACTCTGGGAGGGATGAAGTGAGAGATAGGTGAGGAGGGATGAAGACAGAAAGGTGAAGGAGGAAGAGAACAGGAAAGGAGGTAAAAACATGAAGAGGGAGAGCCATTGGAGGAAGTGAGAGTAGGATAGGAGGAAGAGAAAGGAGTAGAAAGACAAAGAGAGAGAGGCGGAGAGAGACAGGACAGTGGAGAAGAAAGAGAGTCATAGACTCCTACAGTGTAGAAGCAGGCCATTGTGCCCATTGAGTACACACCAACCTTCTGAATAGCATCCCATCCAGATCCAGCCCCTTCCCCATAACCCTGCATTACCCATGGCTAACCCGCACATTCCTAGGCACAATGGGCCATTTAGATGGCCAATCCACCCAATCTGCATAGCTTTGGACTGTGGGTGGAAACTGGAACACACAGAGGAAACCCATGCAGATGCAGGGAGCGTGTGCAAACCGCACACAAACAGTCATCTGAGGCTGGGATCGAACCCGGGTCCCTGGCACTGTGACGCAACAGTTCTAACCATTGAGTCACCGTGCTGCCCAGAGGGGAAGAGGATGAGAACAAGGGGGAAGGGAAAGAGGAAGAAGAGTGAGAGAGTGTGAAGGAGGAAGAGCAGGGAGAATGACGAGAGAGAGAGAGAGAGGAAGAAGGGAAAGGAGGGAATGGGAAAGGACAAGTGAGGAGGAGGGGAGGAGAGGCGGGAAGGAGGAAACAAGAGGAGAGGCAGCATCTTGCGTGAGAAACAGAGTTAACATTTTGAGTCTGGTATGAGTCTTGTTCAGAACAGTTCTGAAGAAGAGTCATATCAGACTTGAAATGTTGACTCCTCTCTCTCACTCATGATGGTGCCAGACCTGCTGAATGTGGTCAGCATTGTTTGTGCTTGCTTAAGATTGCCAGAATCTGCATTATTCAAGGCAAGAGGGAAGGGAGGAACAGGATAGGACATAGAAATGTGGAAGAATGAAGAGGTTGGGTAAAGGGAGATGTACAAAAGGAAGGGAAAGATCTGAGTGGGGAGAAAAAATATGGGACGGGGAAAGCAATTTCAATTTTACACTGACTTGCAATTTAAATCAAAAATTCAACTGTGATGGAGGTCAGGGAGAAATTTCAGGAACTCAAAATAAAGAAAAAAACTAATTATTTCTAAAAATTTGGAGACAAAATATTTGTCATATGAAAGTTATGTGATAACTCCAATAAATGAATCATACATGAACTTAATTTCAACATTGTTTTTGACTCTTGACCTTTCCATAAATGTTTCAACACTGGTTTCAGTCTTCACTGGGAATGTGGAGATTGACTCAAACTGTACATTCCTGAATGTCCTGTGAGGATGCACAGCCTCTGAAATAAACTCAGGTGTCAAATCTCAACCCATAGAAGCATCTGGGAGGTGAGACAGCTAACAGCCACTCACACAACAGAGCGAGCTCAAACAGTGGGACACAGAGAGAGAGAGAGATGCTATAATGACAGGAATCAGAGATCAGAAAGCATGCAGCACGACCCATTGAGTCTGAAACCACCAATCTCTGACAACTGCATTTCTTCAAGCACTTCTCCAAGTCAGTTGAGAAGCTTGAAGTGGAGAGAGGCCTGTGGGCCTCCTCATCAGTAATCCCAGCAGATTGTCTTAACAAACTCAGGCTTGAAACACTAGAATGAGATGTACAACTTGGACTTCCATACTGCATGGAACCACAGGCGAGACCATACACAATTTCACAATGAGTGTCAGGCTCTCGCTGATGGAGGAGGTGATAGATTAAGAATGGACAAGCTCAGGGCATACAACTTGGCTTGCCGAAGTCTCATAGAAATAGTCGTGCATTCCATGTCTATGTTGGTAGCCCCTTTGCCTCAGAGTCAAAACGTTACAGGCTCTTCTAGACAAACAATTAGGATTGGCAAACCAATACAGATCTTGGGCAGCAATCTTTCAGATGTGTCATTAAACCGAAGTCTCGTTCATCTCCCCAGACACATATACATAATCACATTCCATTATGAAGAGAACGGGAAAGGGGTTATTTGATATAGGGGGTTTGCCCTTGATGGTCTGGTTAATATTTTGCCCTAAATGAACAGATAAAGCAATGAAGAGACATATTCCCTGCATCACTTCAAAAGTTTTCTTTGCTGCCTTGATACATTTTGGGGCACTAAAGGGGCACACAGTATGATTGCACGACTTTCTTTTTTGTGACATGATTAAATGGAGCCTGAATGCATTCAAATCAATTCTCTTTTTTTTATTTTCATTTCATTTACTTGTTGTGGTCCTGTTCGCCGAGCTGGAAGTTTTTGTTGCAAACGTTTCGTCCCCTGTCTAGGTGACATCCTCAGTGCTTGGGAGCCTCCTGTGAAGCGCTTCTGTGGTGTTTCCTCCGGCATTTATAGTGGCCTGTCCCTGCCGCTTCCGGTTGTCAGTTTCAGCTGTCCGCTGTAGTGGCCGGTATATTGGGTCCAGGTCGATGTGTTTGTTGATGGAGTTTGTGGATAAGTGCCATGCTTCTATGAATTCCCTAGCTGTTCTTTGTTTGGCTTGCCCTATAATGGTAGTGTTGTCCCAGTCGAATTGATGTTGCTTGTCGTCTGCGTGTGTGGCTTCTAGGCCACTACAGCGGACAGCTGAAACTAACAACCGGAAGCGGCAGGGACAGGCCACTATAAACACCGGAGGAAACATCAAAGAAGCGCTTCACAGGAGGCTCCCAAGCACTGATGATGTCACCTAGACAGGGGACGAAACGTTTGCAACAAAAACTTCCAGCTCGGCGAACAGAACCACAGCAACGAGCACCCGAGCTACAAATCTTCTCACAAACTTTGAATTTCATTTACTTATTCATTTTTTTTTAGTAAATATTTTTATTGAAAAGAAAGTAAGTTTTTAGTCTTTTTACAAAATTACAAAACAGATACAAGGTAGTGTAATCTCTTTACAGTATAATAACAATATCAGTATAAAAAAAAGCTAACTACTAATCTACTCTACAGACTACCAAAATACAAGATATTTTAACATGTATCTATTCATTTCAATATGAACATGATTTGACTGATTTATTGTCAGATGCATTTTGTTACAAATTACAGTGAAAAATATTGTGTAGTGTCGCGCCATCTTAAAACTCAAGAAAAATAAACCAAAACATAGAATATAAAGGCAGAAAAATGAAGAAATAAAGAAAAAGTCTCCAACGTTACAGTCCTTTGTGTTAAGTGCTTCACCAAGAGCCATGGGCCAGATGCTGTTGTCGCTGGAATGAAAATCAGCCAGTCTTCGGTGCCATCGCCAATGTCCTCTGAGTCCTTGATGGATCATGTCAATGCAGACACCATCGCAGCTACCACATACCATACCAGCCCAAATTCAACTCCACCGCTGTTATGAGTTTGGTATATCTAAGCAGGTGTACATTAGAATCACGAGAGGACTGATTCAGAACGAAACTGATGACCATTCAGATTTAATTAAATAGGACCAAAGCACTTTGGTTAAATCTACTGGTGTGATAAAAATGCAAGTTCCTTTATTCTGATTACTTTCATCACTCTATCTTACCTGAAAAAAAATGTTTGTGTACAATTCCAGTGTACAACGCCTTCAGATATTATGAACAATGTGGCCAGGTCATTCTCTTGTGATGTTGCCAAAATGAATGTAGACGAAAATTATGGAGGATCTTTTTTGTATACTGTCTGTACTTTAAACATGACCATTTCTATTCTGATAAGCTGGTCAAAAGTAAAAGCATAGATAAAGTATATTTTCCAATTCATTGGATGTGGGGGTCACTGGCAAGGCCAATAATTACTGCCCATGCTTAGCTGCCCTTATAAGGTTAGTGAAGAGCTGCCTTCTTGAATCATTGAAGTTCATAAAACAAACTCTTGCTCTAACTGTTTGAAGTCAAGCACACTGTGCAATAAGTGGAAGGTGATGTTTTGGAGTAACCTCTGGGGAGGAAGAGAATCCCTACAGTGTGGAAGCAGGCCATTTGGCCCATCAACCTTGCAAAGAGCATCCCACCCAGACCCAGACCCAGCACCCTGCATTTTCCATGGCGAATCCACTTAGCTTGCGCATCCAGGACACTATGTGCCATTTAACATGACCAATCCATCTAACCTGCCCATCTTTGGACTGTGATGGGAAATGTAAGCACCCGGAAGAAACCCACGCAGATGTAGAGAACATGCAAACTTCACATGACAGTCATCCAAGGGTGGAATCAAACCCAGGGCCCGGGAGCTGTGAGGGAGCAGTGCTAACCACTGAGCCACCATACCACCCTGATCAAAAGGAGGCTGGTCATGATGGTTCAGATCCAATTTTCCTGGAACATGTGTTTCAATTGTTTACAGATCTTAATGGGCCCTTTTGATGGATAACTCACAGTGCACCTACATCATATGGCTTTTTTTGTCCAAGGTAATGAAATATAAATTATCACTGTACAGTTCAAACTAACACCAGGATTGTCCTCCCATCCACACTGAACAACAGCAGGTGCAAATGTCAAATTCATAGGCTGCCTCTGCTGATCTCTTAATAATTCACAATTGTCTGCATCAGGATACAGTCCTGGCTAATTACAATTTGTCAGAAAAATGACTGCAGGCGTCTGTCAGGGAGGAATGTCTGACACTCTGTGCTCAAGCAGATTGATGGTCTTTGTGAGATGTGACAGTGAAGTGCATAGATGGCCACAAGTGCAACTGTCAATGATTCTTCTTCTCAATCACTCACTTCCACCTAAAAAAAAAAGGAATAATCGAACAGTGACAAAAACAATTTTACTGATGCAGATACAGGTCTGCAATAACAAATAAATCCAAAGGTTGACAAAGATGTGACATATGAATGAAGGCGTTGTACACTGGAATTGTGCACAGACATTTTCTTTCAGGCAAGATAGAGTGATGAAAGTAATCAGAATAAAGGAACTTGCATTTTTATCACACCAGTAGATTTAACCAAAGTGCTTTGGTCCTGTTTAATTAAATCTGAATGGTCATCAGTTTTGTTCTGTGGGCAAATGTAGCAGGAAACTTTGGCTCAGATGGTCCAGCCTCCAGATGGTTGAAGACCAGATCTGCATTGAGATGGCTCAGAAGTTCTGACGCACTCATGATGTGGTGGAGTTGCCCGAGCAATTTAATTTTGCAAAAGGGCAATTAATCTGAGTCTGGAAGCTTTGATGACAGCTCTGGTGACAGGTTTGAAGACGGTTCACATTTATTTTCCTGAATAGTTACCCAGCAAAGGTTAGAGGAATTAAAAACTGCTCTAACTTTGGGTAACTAATAAAACTGAGCACTTAACTCATCTCAGACCCTGCCAACTCTCCCTGATAATCCAGTGCCCTGATCTGACTCTCTCCAAGACCATATTGTCTGGGCACTGCATCCAACCTGACCTGACAGAGCTAACCACTTCACTACACCTGCCCAGTTAACACCCTGACCCGTCCTACAACCTTTATCAACATATTTATCAGTCTAAACTCTCAACCACCCATCTGCCACCTACCTACTCACCGTGCACATTAATCCATCACCCAAATGTCATCCAATCGGTTCAATCATCTACCTGCTAGACTATCCCCTCACCCACACACTAGGCACTTTGCCCCCTCACCTCTTATCTCCTTCCTTGCTTGACTAATCCCTGATGCACTCATCCCTACTCCCTCATCCACGCACTAGCCAACCTAAGCCTCACCACTCTGCTGGCCTGTTCCCCTGCCTTCTCTTAACAGCTTTTCAGAGAGGACCATCAAACATTCAGATTCAAGAGTCAGTGCTGTAAAAAAAAAACATGGTTTGACCTTCTGTATTGACACTACGCTGCAAGGGATTTCTCCATCAGGGACATATGTTTCTCAGGAGACTCGAATCAGAAGTTCAATCCACAGCTGGGGAGCTCTGAGACTCAAGGTAAGGAGAAAGGAGAAAGGCAATCTAATGGTGATTGCCTCTCCTTTGAGGTTTTGGCTCTTTGTATTAGTTAATGAAGGAATGTTAGCCAGTCAAAAAATCTTTGTCGAACAATAAGCATGCAAAGTACTTGCTTATTTTCCCAAGATGCTTTCTACCCATCTCGATGCTCAGAAAATGCATAACTTTAGTCCTGGAGTCATGACTCACTTGGGATAGTATGTTGTAAATA
Organism: Chiloscyllium plagiosum; assembly: GCF_004010195.1. Lineage (NCBI taxonomy): Eukaryota > Metazoa > Chordata > Chondrichthyes > Orectolobiformes > Hemiscylliidae > Chiloscyllium > Chiloscyllium plagiosum. The sequence continues at coordinate 70,081,379 of NC_057724.1, forward strand.
AAACCCACTCTTTTATACAAATGTGAAAATTTGATTAAATCACTAAATTGCCAAATACTATGTCAGTGTCTAATTCAGATTAAAAGAATGCACACATCAATTTTTCTTATTTTAACAAGAAAATTACCACTTAGATTAGATTTCCTCCAGTGTGGAAACAGGCCCTTCGGCCCAACAAGTCCACACCGACCCTTCGAAGAGCAACCCACCCAGACCAATTCCTTCCTGACTAATGCACCTAACACTATGGGCAATTCAGCGTGGTCAATTCACCTAACCTGCACATCTTTGGACTGGGAGGAAACCGGAGCACCAGGAGGAAACCCATGCAGACACGGGGAGAATATGCAAACTCCACACAGACAGTCGCCCGAGGCTGGAATCAAACCTGGGACCCTGACGCTGTGAGGCAGCAGTGCTTACCATTGTGCCACCATGCCACCCCTTATTGCAATCAAAATGTTCTTAACCAATGGCAAAATATAGACTGAGTAACTAAGTGAATTACTAACCTATAAGTGCATAACTTAAACTCTAACTCTTCTTAAACGTCCCATACACGTACAAAACACACACAAAGAGACACGGCAAGATATAAATATTTTGACTGGGGAAGGAAAAACAAAACTGAGTTAGAGAAGCAAAGTCCTGGCAACATTCTGGGTCACTGTGAACTCATCAGCTTACTCATTCTGATCACTTCTTGGTCACAGTACAAATCCCACAAAGAAAGCAATAAAGTGAGAGATATGGAGCAAAGTAAACAAAAATATAGATATCTGATAGACTAAAACCATTCTTGTACTGAGAATAAGGCCATTAATTTCATCATGCCTCTGCCAGCTCTCTGAAAAAGCTATCCAATTATTCCTGCTCCTCTACTTTCTCCCTTTGCTTTTTCTTACGCCTTTTGGAATTTATGCTTGAATGAGCTTCTTTGACCCAAGTTTGGCTGAAGGACCTGTTTCCACGTTGTAAACCTCGATGACTCTAATACTTGTTTAACCTCAGCCTCAAATAACTAATGTTTCTCCAAGTACAGTCAGTTCTGCCAGAACAAAGAACAAAGAAAATTACAGCACAGGAGCAGGCCCTTCAGCCCTCCAAGCCTGTGCTAATCCAGATGCTCCAACTAAACAATGGGCAGCACGGTGGCACAGTTGTTAGCACTGCTGCCTCACAGCGCCAGAGACCTGGGTTCAATTCCCGCCTCAAGCAACTGTCTGTGTGGAGTTTGCACATTCTCCCCGTGTCTGTGCGGGTTTCCTCCGGGTGCTCCGGTTTCCTCCCACAGTCCAAAACAAAATGTGCAGGTGAGGTGAATTGGCCATGCTAAATTGCCCATAGTGTTAGGTGAAGGGGTAAATGTAGGGGAACGGGTCTGGGTGGGTTGCTCTTCGGAGGGTCGGTGTGGATTTGTTGGGCCGAAGAGCCTGTCTCCACACTGTAAGTAATCTAAATCTAAACCAGTCACCTATTTTCTAAGGATCTGTATCCCTCTGTTTCTTGCCCGTTCATGCATCTGTCCAGATACATCCCAAATGACGCTAACATTCCTGATGAAGGGCTCCGGCCCGAAACGTCGATTCTCCAGCTCTTTGAATGCTGCCTGACCTGCTGTGCTTTTCCAGCAACACACTCTCGACGCTAACGTGCCCACCTCTACCACCTCCGCTGGCAACGTGTTCCAGGCACCCATCACCCTCTGCGTGAAGAACTTCCCATGCATTTCTCCCTTAAAGGTTCCCCCTCTCAACTTGAACTCATGACCCCTAGCAATTGAGTCCCTCACTCTGGGAAAAGGGTTCTTGCTACCCACCCTGTCTATACCTCTCATGATTTTGTAGACCCCAAATCAAGTCCCCCCTCAACCTCCATCTTTCTAATAAAATAATCCTAACCTAATCAACCTCTCTTCAGAGCTAGTACTCTGTATACCAGGCAACATGCTAGTGAACATCCTTTGCACCCTCTCCAAAGCATCCACACCCTTTTGGTAATGTGGCGACCAGAAATGTATGCAGTATTCCAAACGTGGCTGAACTAAAGTCCTATACAACTGTAACATGACCTGCCAACTCTTGTACTCAATACCTAGTCCGATGAAGGAAAGCATGCTGTATGCCTTCTTGACCACTCTATCGACTTGCATTGCCAACTTCAGGGTACAATGGACTTGAACACCTAGATCTCTCTATATATCAATTTCCCTCAGGACTTTTCCATTTACCCATATAGTTCGCTCTTGAATTGAATCTTCCAAAATGCATTACCTCACATTTGCCACGATTGAACTCCATATGCCATTTCTCTGCCCAATTCTCCAATCAATCTAAATTCTGCTGCCTTCTCGGACAGTCCCCTTCACTATCTGCTACTCCAACATTCTTAGTGTCATCTGCAAACTTGCTAATCAGACCACCTATACCTTTTCTCCAAATCATTTACATCTATCACAAAAAACAATGGTCCCAACACAGATCCCTGTGCAACACCTCTGGTCATAATTCTCCATTTTGAGAAACTCCCTTCCACTACTACTCTGTCTCCTGCTGCCCAGCCAGTTCCCTATCCATCTAGCTAGTATACTCTGGACCCAATGCAACTTCACTTTCTCCATCAGCCTACCATGGGGAACCTTATCAAATGCCTTACTTAACAACATGTATATGACATCTACAGCCCTTCCCACAATCAACTTTGTCACTTCCTCAAAGAATTCTATTAAGTTGATAAAACATGACCTTCCCTGCACAATACTATGTTGGCTGTCACTGATAAGCCCATTTTCTTCCAAATATTCTTATCCCTCAGTATCTATTCCAGCAGCTTCCCTACCACTGTCAGGCTCACAGGTCTATAATTACCTGGATCATCCGTGCTACCATTCTGAAACAAAGGGACAACATTAGCAATTCACCAGTCTTCTGGGACCTCACCCATGTTCAATGATGCTACAAAGATATCTGTTAAGGCCCCAGCTATTTCCTCTCTCGCTTCCCTCAGTAACCTGGGGTAGATAACACGTGTCTCTTCAACGCAAGTTGGTTTTAACGCGATTGAAGAATTTAGACCATTATTTGTACAGCATGAGCTTTCATTACCTGTACTGGCTATAACACGATCCTGGCTTAAATTATGCTGCTATTACACGTTTTTCTTATAATGCGGGATCGCATGGGAACAGAATTATTGCATTGTATCAGAACAGACTGTACTTCTCATGCCACACCTGAATAACATCTTTAAATAAGTAATGACTTACACTTATATGGAGCATTTAGCATAACAACTAATCCCAAGGGTCCTCACAAAAGCAACAATACTTAGCCATGTGAGGCAAAATTAAAACGCTTCAGAGTTAGATTCTAATGAACGGCATAAAGGAAGAGACAGTGTGACTGACAGACAGATAGATAGATTCAAGGAGGGAATCCAGAGCTCTGAATCTAGATACAAAGTCACAGCCACCAATGCAGAAGTAAAGATATTCAGAGATCTGTAAGTATGCAGTGACAGGTTAGCTATGCCTTTACATTAAGAATAGCCTCTGAACATGTACAAAAGGAAATCTACGATCAGATCATAGTGAACTGGATCCTGAGTATGCAAATTCTCTCTTATAGTTCCTTTGATTCATGTGTTTAATAAAGCCTTGTAATGTTCACTCATCAGACTGCAGAGCAGATCTTACTGTATGGTGGCAGACAATGACAAATCCATGAAACCAGAGGAACAGAAAGAGAACCCAGCAATATTGCAACATGCGGTGGTTGAAGGAATGTAAAATCAATTGAAACATTGGACTACTCTGTGGCCAATACAGGAAATCTACTTCAAGTCAGATGAGCAACAAATTTTGCTTTGGTCCATAAAAAGATTTACAGGGTCCCAGACAAGCTGAACAAGGGTGCAGCTCCCACAAAAAAATGCAGAAGCAGACTGCCATAGTGACAAGAAGTGAACCACACAGAAAAGGCACTAACCACGAACTACAAACTCTTGAGATGGGTCAAAGAAGGTCCTGCCCACATTTGAGAAAGCCACAGTTCCAGTCACAGTGCTCCCCTTTCAGTAGAAAAACCCATACTATGAAAACACAAGCCAATAATGTCTGGAAACAAATCTGCACAGCAATCACAGATGTGGACAGTCAATACTGGAGTGTTGCTGTTCATGGAAACTGATCACATGCTAAACTGGACACAAGGGTTGCAAGGGCTATATCATGGATTTATTGGTCAGCCTAAACTGACCAAGGAGAGGTTACACGACAACTTCATAGCTCGGGAAGAACAACCCTCACAATCAACAACAAGCTTCAGATAGCATTAAAACACAATGACAAGGAAATTGTTGAAATATTATGTTATCAATAAACAACCACATTTACTGTTCAATAGGAGACAGTGCTTCGTCTACAAGATGAAATTTAGACATCATCTTCCAAACCCATGCCCACAGGCATCCAAAAGGGCAAGAGACATAGCAACACCACCACCTGGAAATTCCCCTCCAAACCACTCACCATCCTGACATTATACATATCATCATTGCCTCACTGTTAATGGGTCAAAATCCTGAAATTCCCTTCTCAATGACACTGTGGGTGTACCTAACCAAATGGACAGCAGCAGTTCAGGACGACAGCACACCACCACCATCTTAAGGGCAGCTAGAGACGGGCAACAAATGACGGTCCAGCCAGTGATGTCCACATCCTGAGTGGTTCAACTAAATGACCATAATGCATGTTCTGACAACTGTACAAAACTTTATGTCATTAATGGGAAAGATGTTATCAAGATGGTAGAATGTACCAGAAGTTAAATGTCAATAAAAGCTATTCAGAACACGATTTACTTTTACCACCAGGAATGACTGGATCCAGTCAATAATCTAACTAAAGTTGAGTTGCAGAACTAATTCTGTAATCCCTTAACATTGTTATTCATAATGATAATGTGTAGCTGCTGAATTCTGGGGGATAAAATACTTGAAACCGATCTTTGAATATGCAGACTAATTTCCAAACTATGATAAATGTATCATGGCATAAACTCTGCATGCATTAATTATTGCCTAATGGTGTCATTGCTATAGGTTAATGGGGCATGAAGTTTTAGTCATGAGTTGGATAAGGTGCAGCTACTTGGATCACAATGTAGTGTATTTTACTTATCAGCAGTAAGTGGTAATTAGCTAACACTAATATTAATAGCAATGTTAATAAAGAATCAACACTCTTTTCAAAAGGAAGTAAAATATTTTCCTGCTGATTAGTTTTCTTGAAACAGATTACCAAATACTGCAATACTAGTTTCTCCTGCAAGTTAAAATATTAACAGAAAACCATATAATTGTTCCAATTGGCCATCTATCCAGTTTTCTAATTACACGCAATTGACAAAATAAATTGAAAACATAGAGTTTTGGAAAATTCAAAAGGTATGGGCAGTGCACAAGAAGAGAAACACAGCTAATATTTCAGGTTAAATTGAATTCTTCCTTGGGAAAAAAAGGTAGCAGTGTACTTCGTATTAGGTTGTTGGTAAGAGGCACAATAGAGCTTTACTTGTCTGTTTTTGTATTAATTGACAGTAACACAGAAGTCTGGTCGCTCAGTACTTAGGGCCTTCTGCTAATGGGCCAAAGGCCTGAGGTTCAAACCCATTCCAGAATAACTTGGCCATGGATAGAGTTGCCATGTCATGCCTTCAACGGTCAGGGCATTGAATACAGAAATTGGGATGTCATGTTACGGCTGTACAAGACATTGGTAAGGCCACATTTGGAGGACTGGGTACCATTCTAGTTGCCCTGCTATAGGAAAGATGTTATTAAACTGGAAAGGGTGCAGAAGAAATTTATAAGGATGTTACCTAGACTGGAGGGTTTGACTTATAAAGACAGGCTGAATAGGTTGAGACTTTTGCCCCTGTCGCTTAGGAGGCTGAGAAGTGACCTTATAGAGGTGTATAAAATCATCGGGGGCATGGATAGGGTGAATAGACAAGGGTAGAGGCATCCAAAACTTGAGGGCAGAGGTTTAAGGTGAGAGGGGAAAATTTCAAGGGCCCCAGGAGCAACTTTTTGACACAGAGGGCGGTGCAACTATAGAACGTGCTGCCAGAGGAAGTGGTAGATGTAGGTGTCATTATGGCATTTAAAAGAAATCAGGATAGGTACATAGATAAGAAAGGTTTAGAGGGATCAGGTGAAACCTCAGGCAAATGGGAATAGTTCAGTTTAGGAAACTTGGTCAGCATGGATGAGTTGGGCAAAAGGATTTGTTTTTGTACTGTATGCTTCTAGACTCTATGACATGCTGAAGTAGGTTGCTAATCAATCTGCTAATTCTTCCAACATGGTAAGTGGGAGATTAGATTACATTACATTACAGTGTGGAAACAGGCCCTTCGGCCCAACAAGTCCACACCGACCCGGCGAAGCACAATCCATCCATACCCCTACATTTACCCCTAACCTAACACTACGGGCAATTTAGCATGGCCAATTCACCTGACCTGCACATCTTTGGACTGTGGGAGGAAACCAGAGCAACCGGAGGAAACCCACGCAGACACGGGGAGAACGTGCAAACTCCACACAGTCAGTCGCCTGAGGCGGGAATTGAATCCGGGTCTCTGCCGCTGTGAGGCAACAGTGCTAACCACTGTGCCACCATGCCGCCCACGATATTCCTGGTCAGCCAGCATTAACAAGTATGAGGTAGAAATCCCTCAAGTAAAGGCATCAGGAAAGGTATGATCCTCCACTGGATGGACAAGCTGAAAAGGACGACAATATTGACACTGAGTCTTTCTCTAATATTGGAAGCCGCAACATGGAACACGAGTCTGTGCAAAATAACCACATGAACTCTGCCCCAATTATCCTGTCAAAAATAAAATAATTCCACACTGTACCAGTATGACACTGCTCATTTGTAGTATCCGTCATTTAGCCATTTCCCTGAATGTGAGTGCCAGAATAATATGAATGCTAAATTAGGAGGATAAAGAAAGATGATTTCCTGTCATTGTCACAGTCATAGAGTTATTAAGGTCTTCAGCGCAGAAAGAGGCCCTTCAGCCCGTCTTGTCTCTGTCAATCAAAAACAAGCACATAACGATTCTAATCCCACTTTCTACTTGCCTGTAGCCTTATCATCCCAAGTGCACATATAAGTACTTTTTACACTCATCTCATCCACACATACCAGCTGCATTCACCAAAGGGTGTAAGGGGAAAGACGTTCTTTCTTATTTGTTCATGGGAATGTGGGTGTTACTGGCTAGAGCAGCATTTATTACTTTCCCTACTGTTCCAGAGGATTACGATTCAACTAAGAATCTTGCTGTGGTCTGGAGTCACATGAAGGCTAGACTGGATAAGGATGACAGATTTCCTTCCCTAAAGGATGTTTTAGAAGCAGATAGGTTTTCTTGAAGGATGTTGTGAAACTTGAAAGGGTTCAGAAAAGATTTACAAGGATGAGGCCAGGGTTGGAGAAGTTGAGCTATAGGGAGAGGTTGAATAGGCTAGAGCTGTTTTCCCTGGAGCATCGGAGGCTGAGGGGTGACTTTATAGAGGTATATAAAATCATGAGGGGCATGGATAGGATAAACAGACAAGGTCGTTTCCCTGGGATGGGGGAATCCAGAAAGAGAGGGCATAGGTTTAAGGTGAGAGGAGAAAGATATAAAAGGGGCAACCTTTTCATACAGAGGGCATTGCGTGTATGGAAGGAGCTGCCAGAGGTAGTGCTGGAGGCTGGTACAGTTACAGCATTTAAAAGGCATCTGGATGGTATATGAATAAGAAGGATTTACAAGGATATGGGCCAAGCGCTGGCAAATGAAACTAGTTTAGGGTTGGGATATCTGGTCAGCATGGATGAGTTGGACCGAAGGATCTGTTTCTGTGCTGTTTATCTCTACGACTAATTGACAATGGTTACATGGTCACCATTAAGCTCAAATTTTATTTCAGATTTTCACTGAATTCAAATTTCACCTATCATCCCAGAATATGTCACAGTTGTATTTGAACCCATGACTCAGATAATTAGACCAGACTTCTGGTTGACTAGCTCAGTGACATTGTCACTATTCTGCCATCTCCCTGTGTCAGTTCTCTGTACCAATCTCCTCTTGCTTTGCAAACATTCAGTCTTTATTTTAAAAAATATTTTAAAGACCCCCCTATGGTCTTATTGAAGATTTTGTTCAAATAACTGTAAAGACCACTTTAATTTTTTTGCCTGTGAATTAAAAACTGGGACATTGATTTCAACCAAAAAACCTTTGGAGGAAACTATTACACTTTTAAAAACAATATTCAGGAACCCATTGCATGTTGTAACTGCAGTGTTATCTTATTCAAGCAGTGGTGTAGGAGGCTAGACACCTCAGGGATATGTGTGTGCGAGTGTATGCGTCTGTGTCTGTGCATGTGTCTGTCTGTGTGTGTGCGTGCATCTGTTTGTGTGTTCATGTGTGTGTCTGGGCGTATGTCTGTGTCTGTGCATGTGTGTGTATCAATGTGTGTCTGTGTGTATGTCTGTGTCTGTGCATGTGTGTGTGTGTATGTATCAATGTGTGTGTCTGTGCGTATGTCTGTGTGGTGCATGTGTGTGTATCAATGTGTGTGTCTGTGCCTGTGCATCTGTGTGTCTGTGCCTGTGCATGTGTGCGCGTCTGTGCGCGCATGTGCGTGTGTATGCGCGTCTGTGTCTGTGCATGCGTTCAGGAGTACTCGACATACTGACAACCTCTTGATGGGTTTCTGAGCAAGTGATTACAGCTGCGTGTTTGGATAATACTGGTGAAAGAGAAAGCACCTAAATACATCTGTCTCTCCCTTCTGGAGAAGTTAAAGAAAATTCTGAGCATCTCACTGCTCTCTTCCTCTCCCTGCTCATTCCCTTCTTGAAAGGGATTCATAAGGGGAAAGAAAAAAACCTTGGAGACGCTGAAAGGCTGTGTCTTCAATAACTGAATGAGAAATTGAGAACTGGCAATAGCTACAACCTTGTGTCTTCTTTAAACAGTGGAAAGGAATCAGAATGAAATCAACAGAAAACAACTCATTGATGACAGTCATCCTGATTGGTGTTAGAACTGTGCTTCATTGATGTTTTTGTCCTTCTGTTCCTTTAATATTTGTGTCTTGTCTCTTGATGTGCCTGTACATTTATAAAAAAATTATGAAAGGGGTAGAGTTTAAGTTATAGAGTTATTAGATAGCAATTCATGTTTCTCTCTTGGCATTGGCTAAATCGATTTTATTACAATAAATAATGAGTTTCCTGAACTAGACAGACAAAATAGGGCAACTCAGTGATTTAACCAATTTTTTTACAATTCTGTTGACACTAGAACCAGTGGGGCTTGATTACCAGTGCACTACCCGAGGGAGTCATGACAAAGTCAAAGAGAAATAAAGACAAAATTGTAACTATTTTAAAAATTACATTACAATCCAGTTAACTAACAAGAGAGTTCTGTTTATATCCAGTAATGAATACATTTGGGTAATACATAACAGTGTTTGAAGGAACAAAAAATTGTGCAGGGCAAATTGCTCTTCTGACCATTTGTTCTATTTATGAAATTAAATGCCATTTATATCTTGAATGGGGAAAGATGAGAAAATCACTGGTTCTATGAACCAATCTGTAATAAAACTGGGCCTGACATCAGAGACAGAATATCATGAAAATATAATTGCTTTTCAAATGCAAGAATGTACAATGTAAGTGTTATGTTTTTGATAATAAAGCATAAGCTAAATTGTACATATTTCGCAAATGCACAAACTTGGGAGAAAGCTAGAATATTGTTTTAAATATAAGGGTTACCACCAGGTTTTAAAATGTTACAAAACTCAAAGTCCTCAAACTTTCTCTGAGCTACTCTATTATTTACACATTGTACACCTCCTGCAATATTTAAGCTTTAAGCATTATCAGAATTGCCGTTGCAATTCATGCTTCCGAGATTATGCATGACGCGCAATGTTCAAGGCTTATCAAAATTAGAAGAACATTAGGACAAAAAGGGTGGTCAGGAGCAATGTGGGCCATTTGAAAATTGTGAAATGTTATATTGCCATTATCTGGCAACACTCACCTGACTTAGATATATATCGTCGTTCCTTCAGTGTTGCTGGGTAAAAATCCTGGAAGTTTTTTTTAATTCATTCACGGGATGAGGGCCTTGCTAGTTATTGCCAGCATTTATTGCCCATCCTTAATTGCCCAGAGGGCAATTAAAAGTCAACCACATTACTGAGAGTCTGGACTCACATGCAGGTCAAACCAGAAAAGGATGGCAGTTTCCTTCCCATAAAGGGCATTAGGTGGAGTTTTCCCCAACAATGATTTCATGGTCATCATGAGGCCCTTACATCCAGAATTTTATTGAATTCAAATTCCACCATCTCCTTTGGCAGGATTTGTACTCCAGAACATTGTCTGGTCTCTGGATTAACAGCCAAGTGATAATACCACAAGCCATTACCTCCCCATACCTCACAGTCCAGCCCTAACAGAATTCTGGGTCTACTGAAGCACTTCAACAAGGCAGCTCACCACCATCTTGCCAAGAGCAACTATTAATTGACAATAAATGCTGGCCCAGCCAGCGATGCCCACAGACGTGTTGAATGAGCACTGTATGTCTATTGAGGGAGAACTCAGAATGCTGGTTATCCTGAGGAATGTAATATTCAATCAAGAACAGAGATCAGATACACCACAAGCAAGGCAATAAATTAGTAGACAATATTGGTATTGAAGAGTGATAAATAATAAGATTGGATTGTTTCTATCCAAGGTCCTTAAAGGAAGTTGTGAAAATATTGCAATCGCCCAAATGATAATCTTTTGAAGATCTTTGATTTCAGCAACCATTCCCTTGAACTGGAAAATTGTACATACTGTGTGACTTTTTTAAAAAGTTGAGAAATGCAGTTAGGCAAAGGACAATTGAACAGAGATTGCTCGAGTCCATAATTAAGGATTGGGCAACCAAACATTTTGAAAATTTTCAACTGATGAAAGATAGTCAGCATGGACTTGTAAAACTTTAGTCTTATCTCAGAACTTTATTCAGCTTTTTGAAGAGATTACTACAGTAAATAACAGGGCAATATCTATGAATAAAATTTTCCAGCCTCCTCCAGAAAGCATTTGATAAAACCTCTCATAAGAGACCATTATCTAAAGTTGATGCTTATGGCAATTCTTGAAGCAATTATGAAATTATCTGAGCAGCAGGAGGTGGAGTGTATGGATCTAGGACAGAGGTAGAAAGTGAGGTGATACCTGTCAAGGATCTGTGTTGAGGGCTCATTTGTTCAACCTATTCATTAATGGTTTAAATCCATAGGATAGAAAGGCCCACAGACAACCGTACCAATGACACAAAAATAAGTATAAGCAAAAAAAAAAATCTGAAAGAGCCAAAGCCCTCGACTTTGCAGCCATTGGAGAACTGAAGGTATTCTTAGAATCTCCACAGTATGGAAACAGTCTATTTGGCCCAACAATTCCACACTGACCGTCCAAACAGTAACTGACCCAGACCCATAGATAGAGTCAATAGCCAGAGACTTTTTCCCAGGGCAGGATTGACTGGAACGAGGGGTCATAGTTTTAAGATATTAGGAGAAAGGTATAGAGTGGACGTCAGAGGTAGGTTCTTTATGCAGAGAGTTGTGAATGCATGGAATGTGTTGCCAGAATTGGTGGTGAAAGCAGAGTCACATGTAAGTGACTGCTAGACATGCACATGGATAGCAGTGAGTTGAGGGATGCGTAGGTTAAGTTACTTTGTTTTACATTAGGTTTAATCGTCAGCACAACATCGTGGGCCAAAGGGCCTGTTCTGTGCTATACTTTTCTATGTTCTATTCTCCTACTACTCTACATTTACCTTTCATCTACACATCCCTGAACACTACGGACAATTTAGCCTGGCCAATTCACCTAACCGGCACATCTTTGGACTGTGGATGGAAACCAGAGCACCCGGAGGAAACCCACGCAGATGCAGGGAGAATGTGCTAACCCCACTCAGACAGTCACCCCAGGCTGGAATCGAACCTGGGTCCTTGGCACTGTGAGGCAGCAGTGCTAACCACTGAGCAACTGTGTTGCCCCGAATTCTGCAGTGACTTTAAAGGAAGTCTCACTCAGAAATCCAATAGTATCTATGATAAGAGCCTTATCCGTTTTCACTGTCCAGGGGATTGCACGGTTCATTATTAGAGATTTCTAATGTGAAGCTTCAGTGATGTCACCAACCCAACCAAGTAACCAATCACATTGAATTATCAGACAACCAATCAGAAAAAAAAAAGAGCATCCGAATGAAAGAGTATTTTTAAAAAAATTACATCTGAACGTAGCTCTGAAAATATCAGACATGAAAACCAACCAGAACAGTTAGGCACAGGTCAAGATTGGGTGACCCATGAACACACATCAGTTTCCTGGTATGCAGAAGGCAAAGATAGCAGAAGACCCTTCGAAGGGAAGAGGCAGCGTCTGTGGGCAAACATGGTCCCTCAAAGGAAATTTGTAAAATTCTCATAAATGCCTCATGTTCGGCAGATCTGGCTGGAATGTTTCAACTATTGGCAATTTGCAAGGCCTTAGAGTCACGATTGGCATTTTGCACAAGGTAAGCTCATTGAATGCACAACACTAAAACCAGCAGCATTCAAACAGAAAGCACCAGAAATGCTAACATTACCCCCAACCCCGTCCATCCAACGTGGGCAGATAAAATCTCAAGCTGTCTCGTTTGCTCGTAAATGCTTTTTGGTACATGACTTGAGCTGCATTCTAAAATAAATATTTCCAGGGAAATAATTAAATCCAAATTAATGAAATAATGAAAGAAAACAGGATTTGCTGGAGAAACCCAGTCAGTCTAGCAGCATCTGTGGAGTGTGAAACAGAGTTAATGTTTCCAGCTCAGGTGACCCTTCTTCAGAGCTGAAGGGTCTTTCTCTCCACAGATGCTACCAGATCTATTGAGTTTCTCCAGCAATTCTGTTTTTGCTTTTGATTTCCAACCTCCATAACATAGCTTGACATAGTGGAGGTTTCTGAAGTTAAGGCCATTGGAAAATTGAAGATCATGAAGAGACACTGCTCAGGGCTCAAAAAGCTTGAGTTTTTTGGTTCTAAAAAGATTATTTAGCATCAAATACCATTATATGAGGAAACAATTTGAGAATTTAATTAACATGCCTTAATTACATAAGCTCTTCCCAAACTCCCACAGCATACATATATATATATATATATCAGAATTAACCTCATGTAAAGATAATTCAATAGATAAAGAAATAAAATATCGTAAGGAAACTAGGCCTGTCAATTGCAGATATTTTTTCAAACTGGAGTGGACTGTTCTTTTTTATGCCTTCATTTTGATGCAAAGTTAAACATCAATAACACATTTCAGTTCAGTGTGGACCATTGTAACACCACAGCACACTCCATGATACTGCAAAGAGACTCAGAACTCTCCACAGAGGGAACTGGGAAACATAAGTCAATGAGTATCTCAAGCTGTTCCAATAGAAAACAGAACAGCACAGTTTTATAATCAGCCAGGATGTTATGGAACACTGCTGGCATCCTTGATTGACCCAGTGACTCAATGATATAGCCACTTTGAGATTTAGAGCTATTGCAGAGGTGAAGTCACAGTGTGATGAAAATAACCTTAATATTTACAGCATGGACATTTTGCGCAAACTTGTTTTTCTTTTCTATGACAATCTTTGTTCAGCCACTAGAACGAATCTCCAAAATCTTCCAGAACTATAGTTCAACATTGCAACTTTGCAAATACATTCAAGCAAGGTCTTTGTTATAGGAGGTTTCAGTGACACTGGGCTGGATATAACATTGATTGTGTTGTCTTGATATTTAAATAATCAAGAGCTCAAGTCATTTTATTTGAGTGATGCAAGGAGAGATCTACTGAAGCAAAATTCTAAAAGCTTTCTATAGGGAAAAGTTGATTTTCTTTTTACTGCTGGCATCCCATCATCCAATTTCTCCTCTTCCTTCATACACAACATATAAAACAGAGGAAATCAAAACCGAAAGATATACAGATACTGGAAATCAGAAACAGAAATTGCCAGAAAAGCTCAGCAGGTCCGGCAGCACCTACGGAGAGAAATCAGAATTAATGTTTTGTGTCCAGTGACCCTTGCTCAGACTTCAGGGAGCAAACAGAGGTCCCTCAAAGATTAATGTGTTAAGATCTCCTTGATCAAGCCAAAGCATAAACAACCAATCTTGCCCGAGATGTTGCTGTTTCTTTTTTATCGATGTCTATCCTATTCTGTCTCTTCCCAAGACATTCTTAGAATGATTTCATTGACCGTCTCTTCTGTTGACACAGGTACCTCCAGAGATCTGAATGGGACTGGACTCTACGTTGCTCTCATTATGAAGTTTCCAAATCAATAAATAGATTGGATGCCCAGTATGCCACCATTGTGCCCATCCCATAATACTCAGGGTGGGCAGCCACTGGAATCAGCAGTCATCCACCAATAATAAGTAATTAACAGTCAGCTGAACTTGTTAAAAGCACAACTGACCCCAATAATATGCAATTGTATAAGAGTGGGCAGCTTGTTTTTAATGGCTGCATGAACTGAGGGGGGAAGAAAGGGGGAACACCTCATTCAGGGCATGACCTCTGTGACAGATTCCAACCCTCCAACATGCCTCCAAGTTTCCTTCCTCAACACCAACCCAAGGAAACCTAAACACAAACAGAAAGTGGGTCATGACACCAGTGCTTCACTGGAAGCTCATTGGTTATGTTACCTAGTATGGTGACGAAACATCTGAAAGCGACCCTTCTAGCTTAGTGAGCAAACTTACATCCAGAACCTCAACCTGAGCTACAAATCTTCCCAAAACTCAACAGCCCAACATAACATACTCCCCTCAGACTCCTCTGCACACTCCCTGTGCTCCAGGGACCCACCCCACTGTAAACCTCAAAATTTACATAGCTACCCGTAAACATAAAAACTAAAGATAGGAGCAAGAGTGGGCCATTCAGCCCTTTGAGTGTACTCCACCATTCAATATGATCATTGCTGATCATCCAAGCCTGTTCTCACTTTCTCACCAAATTCTTTGATTCTTTTAGCTCTAAGAACTTTGTCTAATTACTTCTTGAAAACATTTGATGGTTTGGCCTCAGCTGTTACCTCTCTATGGCAGCTGTGATCTTCTTTGGGGCCTACAATCAAGTGAATGGTAAAATTGCCACACTGAGTCAGCTTAAATGTGTAATAGATGAGGGGCAGGCTCTAATGGACAAGTCAGCTTCCAGCCATCTTTTCGTCCTTGGTTGCCAGGTAATGCTGGAAACATTAAAACTGCACTGGTAAGTCAAGTATTTCATTCACTCGACTGAGCTATCTATTACATCTGTTGCAAAATCAAAGAATTTAAATTTCCTAACATGAGGGTGACCCAGTGGCTCAGTAGGTAGCACTGCTGCCTCACAGTGCCAGGGACCCGGGTTCGATTACCCCCTTTGGACAACTGTGCAGTCTACATGTTCTCCCCATGTCTGTGTGGGTGTCCGCCGGGTGCTCTGGTTTCCTCCCACAGTCCAAAGATGAGCAGGTTAGGTGGATTAGCCATGGGAAATTGTCCACAGTGTCCAGGGCTGTGCAGGCTCGGCGGGAACAAATTGCTGCAGATGTTGGAATCTGTGCTGAAAACAAAAAATGCTGGAAATCAGAGCAGGTCAGGCAACATGCACGGACAGAGAGCAAGCTAACGTTTTGAGTCTAGATAACTCTTCAAACTCTTCATCAGAGAAGACAACAGGGTGGATAAGCCATGGGAAATTCAGAGGTGCCGGGGGGGGGGCTGGATCTGGGTGGGATGCTCTTTGGAGGGTCAGTGTGGACTTGATGGGCTGAATGGCCTGCTTCCACACTGTAGGTATTCTACAATTCTAATGATTGGTTCCAATTCTTTATTGAATGTGCAATTGGCCATTATATAAAAGGAAACCCATTCCATATTTTTGTCTCTCAGGTACATTTCTTAACATTACATGCCTTTCATTGCATCCCTTACATTCCCAGCTGTATCTACTTTTTTCTTGTTTGACACACAAATAACCTGATAGTAATGGAGATCAGTTCTGCCCCTTGAGATCTGACGATTATTTTCAAAAGTAAGAGAGTCTATCAGTACACTTCCATAGAATTGAGGCACCAAACATTATTAGTTGGAAAAATCAAGCTGTCCCTTGCTTGCTTCATACAAACAGATATTAAAGTTCACTTGCAACTGGAGTATTTATGAAAATGGTGCAGTTTATTAAATTAGATAAGTCGCAGTGTAAAATTTCACAGAAAGATAAATGGGAAATTTGGAAGACAAAGAACTTTCTATGGACACTTAAAGAAGTAAACAGAATTCAATACAGTATTATAAATTTTCCTATAAGGAGAATAGAGAATTATACTGTGCCAATTATTAAGGACCCTCAGGACTTCTCTAAAATGTGACATTCACCAAAAGCATCTGTTCTTTCTAGTTTACTGCTGACTTCACATTGAATTGCACACTGCAATGCATTTTACAGTATCTTTCCATGATTCAGGCTACATAATAAGTGTGTGTGTATATACATATATATGCTGTGCTGTCGGCCAAATATAACTGAATAATTTGATGTTATGAAATATTAATTACAGCAGAAGTAAAACCAATAAAACTAGTATTAATTGTGATTTAAGTTCAATGGTCTAGATAGTAGCAACACTGAAAATGCCTACATTTAATGAAACGTTATTGAGAAATGATTATTGCATGCACCCTTTGGTACAAAGTCACACTATTTTTCAAACAACAATATTCATTTTTATCCTGTAGCAGCCCAAAAAAGGGAGCATAGACAATTATAGCTCAGTCACGAAGAGAGTGATATAAAAGTCATTCAGTGGTACAGATCATAGTCAATAATCAGACTAAGAGTTGATTACATAAGCTAGTAAAGATTAGTTCTTTTGCATCTGGGGCTCTATTTAGTTTGCGAGTCTCTCAATATAGCATCCCAGTGTACCTTGGCAGTGTATGATTTGCACAGAATGTTGAGAGTTTGGTGAGTTGAGAGTTAGATGAGGAGGGGAAGGAGATGTTCCTGTACTTTCATTTTTAAACTTCACACTATAGGAATTGGTGCTCTTTCATACCTTCATTATTCCATTTCCAGACACATGAGGAGGAGTGGAGGTAAATATGGATTATTAACCTTTTAATCTTTAGTTTATAATAACTAATTCAAAAGTAAACAGAAAATAGTTGCAAATGTAGGCCATTCAGCCCTTCGAGCCAACAACACCGTTCAATATGATCATGGCTGATCATGTAATCTCAGTAGCCCACTCCTACCTTCTCTCCATTCCCCTGAAATAAACTTAATTTATGGCAGGGCAGCTCAGCCACATGGAATGTCCATCCTGTGGAGAATTACAGGCATGTCATGTGACCTAGGCAAATACATTTGCAAGAAACATCATTGGCTGGAGAAACTCAGGTTTACCTTTGTCACGAAGGACAAACTGCAAAAATATTGTGAAGTGAGATGTGTGAATGGATTCCTCAACTCCTTATGCCTGGCAAAGTGAGGGATAATTCAATTTCTATCCAACTAACAAGGTTATATAGCATTTTACAAAAGACTGTGGTTTTTAAAGAGCTGTTGAACAGTCACCCTCAATACAAATTGCAATTGCTTGACAGTTTCAACCTCATTACTAATCTGCAGATCACACATCTCGTAAATAATGCTGTTGCATTCTATGAGGTTCTCTCTAGCAGAACAGTTAAAAAAAACATGATTAAGATATGAAAGCAGCGATCACTTCCAATAACATTCTCTGCAAATTTCCACCGCTTTGTCAACATCTATAATGAGCAGTCTTTTATATTTGAATCACAATACTGCTTTTGAAAATATAAGTGAATTAACATTCTTCTGTGAAGCGCCACATTAAAATTATTCAAAACTTTTTCCAAACTTTGAAAGTTACTTTTCGTAAGTGCGTCCGTATTATTTCCGACAAGGGTCATTTTAATAAAAAGGTGAAGAGAAACAATCTGACGGACATGAGTACTGTTTATATCTTGCAATCTAAATACACTGCTACATAATGCATAACCTTTAGCTTTCCGTAAAACATGTGAATGTGTTGACTGGCGATGTTATAAAAGGTATTAAAATGCACTTAACTAGCAGCTTTCAAGTGCTTCAGGGCACAAAAGGCAATTGAGAGGATTTTATTTATGTTCATTGATGTCAAAAATAAAGCTTCCTGGCACACAAATGGAACTTCAGATTCTTCTCATCAAATGAGGATTGTGTGATTGGAAATTGGAAGAAAAGAGTTATTGTGAAGGCAGAGAACACTGAGTTATGAACAATAGAAACTCTATACATAATAATGCTGCTAACAATGACAGGTATTTTTGTGAAAAATCTCTCTCATTTATCTCCTTAAAGCAGTAACATCCTTATACATTATAATCTTAGGGATCCTTCCAGTATATCACTGAAGCAAACATAATTAACAAATTTTACTTTACAACTTGCATCGTGCAAAATCCACTTTGGTTCACTAATGCCTTTTGGGGAGAAAATCCACCAGCTTTACCCAGACTGGTATTCACCTGACTCCAGACACACAACAATGTGACTGACCCTTAACAGTCCAGTGGCAATAAACACTGACCTAGCCAACGATGCCCTCATCCCGTGAATGAATTTATTTGTTAAATGATAAAATATAATCCTGTTGTCATCTTGCACCCATACAGAGACACTTCCCAGATGTGATACTGGACAGAAACTCAATTCTCCTCCCAACCTGAAGCTACCTCCCTGTCTCCACCCAATTAAGTCTATAGCAGGAAGACTCATGGATGACCTACCTTCTCAGGCACTCACTGAGATAATTAGTGCTCATTTAAAGCCTCCTCCATGTACCAATGGCAATAACGAAGGAATTTGTAATCTGGCCAGGCCAAAAAGTTCATTTTTTCGCAGGCAGTATCTCAGAGGGTGGTATTTCCTCCTGAGGTCCTGAATAGAATATAGAAATAGAAAATAGGTGCAGGAGTAGGCCATTCACCCCTTCGAGTCTGCATCACCATTCAATATAATCATGGCTGATCATGCACTCTCAGTATCCTATTTTTTCCCAATACCCTTTGATCCCTTTAGCCACAACAGCCATGTCCAGCTCCCTCTTGAATATATTAAATGAACTGGTCCCAACAGCTTCCTGTGGGAGAGAATTTGGACAGCAAAAAAGGTTACCTCAGATTACAATGAGTTCTTGAAAGGAGGGCCAATGGGCTGAGAAGTGGCAGATGGAGCTTAATTTAGATACATGCAAGGTGCTGCAATTTGGGAAAGCAAATCTTAGCAAGACTTATACACTTAATGGTAAGGTCCTAGGGAGTGTTGCTGAATAAAGGGACCTTGGAGTACAGGTTGATAGCTCCTTGAAAGTGGAGTCTCAGGTAGCTAGGATAGTGAAGAAGGCATTTGTTAGGCTTTCCTTTATTGGTCAGAGTATTGAGTAGAGAAGTTGGAAGGTCATGTTGTGGCTGTACAGGACATTGGCTAGGGCACGTTTGGCATATTGCATGCAATTCTGGTCTCTTTCTTTTGAAAGGATGTTGTGAAACTTGAAAGGATTCAAAAAAGATTTACAAGGATGTTGCCAGGGTTGGAAGATTTGAGCTATCAGAAGAGGCTGAATAGGCTGGGGCTGCTTTCCCTGGAGCATTGGAGGCTGAGGGGTGACCTTTTAGAGATTGATAAAATCATGATGAGCATGAATAGGATAAATAGACAAAGTTTCTTCCCTGGGGTTGGGAGAGTCCAGAACTAGAGGACACAGGTTTAGGGTGAGAGGGAAAAGATATAAAAGGTACCTAAGGGGCGACATTTTCATGCAGAGGGAATGATCTGCCAGAGGAAATGATGGAGGTTAGCACAATTGCAACATTTAAAAGGCATCTGGATGGGTATATGAATAGGAAGGGTTTGAAGGGTTATGGGCTGTTGCTGGCAGGTGGGACTAGTGGGATATCCAGTCAGCATGGACGAGTTAGACCAAAGAGTCTGTTTCTGTGCTGTACATCTCTATGAGTCTAAGTTCACAACTCGCTGAGTGAAGATATTCTTCCTCATCCCAGTCCTGAATGGTTTACCCCTTATTCTTAAACTATGACCCCGAGTTGTGGACTTTCCCAACATCGGGGACAGTCTTCCCACATCCAGCCTGTCCAGTCCCATCAGGACTTCAAATGTTTCAATGACATCCACACACCCCCATTCTTCTAAAGTCCAGTGAGTACAAGCCCAATCAATGCAGCCATTCTTCATATGTTAGACCTGCCATCCCAGGAATCAGTCTGGTGAAACGTGTAATGAGAGAGGAATCCTGAGGATGGCCCAATGTTGACCAGTTAATGGACATTCAATTTCATTAGGTGTTATCCAACATGTCACTTTGCCAAGTAAATTTGGGAACTACCTTGTCTATTCAGCAGCATTTCTCTGGTGCCACTAATTGGGCAAGGCTCATTATATTTCCACTTGTTATGTTTTAACAGTGACAAGCCGACCATTCTATTTACCATCAGAATTGATAATTGTAAACATTGGTTGATTTTCAACTAAGTATTTGTCAGCACGTACTGGCCAGTTGGTTTGTACGGAACAAAAAACAATTTTTTTTGACATCAGCTCTTTGCAAAACACAGTGTAATCGATTCGTAGGTAGGACAGAACTTAAATAAAAGACAAGTTTTGTCAAGCTTTTCATCTGACATTAATCAGGACATTTTGCAAGAATACAAATTGACGGGGAACACCAATAGTTATACTGCCCATGATGTTTAGCATATGGACTCTGAGTGGTAGAGACTCTGAAAAGGAGAATGCAGCCAATAATGCTGACTGATGTTTAATTGCCAGTCTCCATTTAGATTCTGAAAGGTCAGATATTGTCTTGAGAAATAAACCAACCAACAGCTGACACTTGTTTTGCTGAATGTGAACGTATGTTCACATTCTTTGGGTCTACAAAGAAGAGGGTCCTGTATGTTAACATATACAGCTTCCACACAAGATATTAGACGTCATCCCAACAGATAATCCTAAATTGGCTGCAAGTTCAATTCTTTGCACACTCAGAACTATTCAGCAAATTTTGTCCAATTGCAGGATCATGTCTAATGTTGGACATTGTTACAAATTTTGAAAGTGCAAGCTGGTTAACTTTGCCTGGAGCATTGGGGATAATGCCTCTACTCTTTTTTGAATTGTGCCATGTTATCTCTCATACTGATCTGAATGGGGGATGATGGTGTCTCAAATGAATGTCTCAGTGAGAAACAATACCTTCGACATAAAGCAGGACAAATCCAATTTGGAAATTAGGATTCCACTTTCAAGTTGTTTTTTTTTTGATATTCCATATTCAGTATTTCCTGTGCAGCATGAGACCTCATTTAACAGTTTTACAGTATTAGCTGTCCTTCTACAATGTAGATAAAAGATTTATTGGGTGGTACAATGCCTTACTACAAGTGCAGTGTTATGGAAAAAAAGAAATTTTTGTTCTTGTAAGGAACAAAGCCTAACCTTCACATGGAGGTGGAAAAAGGGACAATAGTTATCTTGGCTTCATAAGTAGCTTCCCCATGGTTATTAGCCAAAGAGATTCAGGCAATTGATTGACCAGCGTGTTCAGGTATCAGCCTTAAGAAATAGGGTTCACCAACAAATGTTTGGGACAAGAACAGTGGTTTGTCATCAGGTGGCCTTATAGGAGCAGTCCTCTCCAGATGTAAAGTGAACCTCAAGAGGACAAGGAAAACCCAGGGACGAGTTGGGTGGACAGCAGAATGCTGCCCTCAGAACCTTAATAAGGTTAGCACTCTGCACTTTGTCCTCTGAAATGAATGAGCCATCGTCATTTCATATCTACAGGACTACTTGAGTCACAATGTTGATTTCATTAATGAGAAATTTTCTCAGCACTTTGGAGGAATTTTCATTTGAAATTCAGTGCAGGTATTCACCCTTAATTAAAGTTGTTCAGTCCTCTTGTTAGCCATCAACTCTAATCCACTGAAATAAGCTTAACGTTGGATGTCAATTCATTAAGGCACATTTTTAATGTAGTTATGAGAGTTTAAAACGAGCACCAAGGCAGAGACCCCACAGGATTAGCTATAAACACAAGCTGCAGTCAAATTACACTACACTTACATACGCTGAAAATCAGACTAACCAAAATATCTGAGGACAAATTACCTAACCTAGCTCAAAGGGAATGCAGATCAGAGAATTTGGGCAACTCTAATTGTAAAAGATGCAAGATTGATAAATGTAGGTTGTACTCTCATTTTGAGGAGTGAGCTGAAACAGGAAAATCCATCTAATCGGCAGCATTGGCTTATCTTTAGTTGTCAAGATTAGGCGAAAGTGAAGACTGCAGATGCTGGAGATCAGAGTCAAGATTAGAGTGGTGCTGGAAAAGCACAGCAGGTCAGGCAGCATCCGAGGAGCAGGGAAATTGATGTTTCGGGCCAAAGCCCTCATTCCTGATGAAGTGCTTTTGCCTGAAGTGTCGATTTTCCTACTCCTCGGATGCTGCCTGACCTGCTGTGCTTTTCCAGCACCACTCTAACCTTGACTCTGGTCTCCAACATCTGCAGTCCTCACTTTCACTTTTTCTTTACTTGATCCAAAGCCAAAGCTAGAGTCGACGGATACCTATGTACAAGAGCCATTTGTTGTACAGTGGTACTGTCCATACCCCAGAGCCAGAAGGATTATGTTCAGGGCTCACATGCTTTGGTGATGCTTCATGTCAAAATATTTGATTTTAGGATTGTCATGGTAGAATGGTGGCATCCTTATCTCTGGCCCAGAAGGTGACGAAGGCCTGTGTAAGGTCAAAGAAAGCCATGTTGAGGGGTAGGTTCTTTTCTCCGCATTTCTCCTGCAGCTGTCACATGGTGAAAATCCTACAAATCCACTGGGAAGACAGATGCACCAACTCTAGCATCCTTGACCAGGCCAACATCCCCAGCATCAAGGCACTGACCACCCCTCTTGATTGACTGCGATGGGCCGGGCATCCACACAACCAACACCAGAATCCACAAGCAAATGCTCTACTCCCAGCTCCAAAACGGCAGGCGTGCCCCAGGTGGACAGAGGAAGAGCCTCAGGGATACCCTTCAGGCCTCACTGTTAAAGTGCGGCATTCCCACAGCCACCTGGGAGTCACTGGCCTGAGACCGTCGAAAGTGGAGGAGGGGAATCTGGAAAGCATCAAGCACCTTGAGACTTGCTGTCAGAAAAAAGAAGAAGCCGGGCACAAACAGAGAAAGGAGCGCGCTCCCACATCAATGCCTCACCCAACCCTTCCCATGCCCATCACCTTCTGCCCCAGGTGTAACAGAGTCTGTGGTAGCCGTACTGGGCTGTACATCCACCCTACCGAGTCACCCTGAGAGTGGAAGAGAGTCATCCTCCTCTGCAAGGAATCAATAAATGGACCAAAAGATTTGGGTTCAGATCCCTCCTGCACTACAAATGTGCTACATGTCTCAGTAGGCCATTTCAAAATACTAACAACAGTCACCAGCTTGGAACAGACAACAGGAAAAAGGGACAAAATACTTGGTTATAAATGTTACTGAATTTGACAAGCAAGAACCTGGAAGAACACAGCAAGCCAGGCAGTATCAGGAGGTGGAGAAGTGAACATTTTAGGGGTAACCCTTCTTCAGGTCTGGGGGTGGAGCTGCAGATAAAAGGGGTGGGGGGCGCAGAGGAGTGAGGCACAGGTAGGTGGAGACAGGTAGAGGGTGCCACCTGGTTGGTCGATGGGAGGAATTAGTAGCTGGAAGGAACAGTCGATCAGAGGAATGGAAGTGAGGGGGAGGGACTGGGAAGGGAGATTATTTAAAATTGGAGGACTCAATTTTACACAAAGTTAGTCCCTTTTTTTTCAAAAATCTGTTCCTTGGCTCAAGGAGACTCTGTCCTTGATATTTTTCAGAGGGGTAATAAACCAGGCCGGGCTCCGATCAATCTGGTTTGGGCCAGAGCTGAAAAGGATTTTGAGAGGCCTTTTGTTTGTATGTAAACAGGTGAGACTTCAGGCCAAAGTGATCATGTTTTAGAAGTGACCTGTACAATGAAAGGGGAGTGGTCAGCTCTCTAGCTGAGCTAAGCAGTTTTAGTTCAGCCTTGAACTGGTTGGAAGTTCAACAGGGAGCTACGTGGAAACTCTCTCTCTCTTCTGCCCTTCAACTTCAACCTGTAAGTGTGTGTTCCATTTATCCTGTTTTTTAAAGGGAGTTTGCTTATTGGGACTGTTGTGTATATACAGAACAGCATAATTAAGTCCAGTTGGATAGGCTGAGTTCTGTAGGTGTTCTTTATTCTGTTCTTTGTGCTTCATTGTGTAACTTGGCGAACAAATTTTTGTCTGTTTTAAAATCTAGTAGTCAACCTAGTTAACTTACTCCAGGTAATTTTCACTGTACACTTACCAAAATAAATTGCAAAGTTAGGTCTGAGGCTGTCTGCTTAAGAATGTTTTGAGTGGTCTGGCAGAGTCCAAAACAGGTGTTAAGTCCTCTGGACTGTAGGCTGCCCAGGCAAAAGGTGAGGTGCTATTCCTCCAATTTTACTAAAGCAGCAGAGGTCCCGCAATTCTGGTCAAAAGTCAGGGTTGGGGCATTTCAGCGTTGGTGAGACAACGATTTTGGGTCTGGAGGGAGCTACATTGTGGTGGTCGCAGTGAAGTAACTGCTTACCCCCCCCAAGAGCTGCTTGGCCAGAGAACAGAGAATTCAGCAGCATGATCACTCGCAGGGGACATTGCTGAGGCTGCAGGCGGAAGGTGAGAGTACATTGTTAGCAGTGCAACCTCAAAGACTGGGGTCCATGACTTACCCAACAAAAGGAGGCTCTCCATCTACGAAGGGCCTTTGTGACGGTGGGGGGAGGTGGCCACAGTTTGCATCATGGCTTCATTTGGACTTCCAGCCAATGGCTCATGTGTTAGTTTTCCTAGTTCTGGCAAAAAGATGTCCACTCCAATGTTGCCATACCTTTCTGCAGTCTTCCTGCCTTGCAGCCACCCCTATACACTTAGTACATCTTGGGCTGACACCTGATGGTGCATGAAGCCCATTCTCGACAGCCAAAGGTTGAATTAGCATCAGGCAACACTTAGCATCTGTATTTATACAACCATGCTGTTAATTGGATTTGATTAATTTCAGGTTCATGCTGTGAGGAACGTCTGGAGAAAGCGGAGCTTTTTAGCTGGTGAAAAGAGGTCTCTAAAGTGTCATTTCAAGAAAATGCAGAAGGCAATTAAAGGAATTATGACTCCAGACTTGGAAAATTCGCTTAAATTAAATTGGGGTGACACAACAGAGGACCAAATTAAATAAAATAATATTTGGGAATGATGTCAGCAATTAATGAAATGGATTTATTTTATTTAAGAGGGGAAGGTATGCCGGAATTCTTTAAAGGAAAACCAGGATTAAAGATACTTAAATTTAGGCTGGGAAGGACAAGGACACATTCAAATCTCTTTGAACTGATGTGGCAACTTACCATTCATTTCTCTCATCACCTTGTGATCTTGTGACATTTGTTAATTATCACATTATTACTTTCAGCAGAACTCTGTAAATAGAATTAGCTCAATCCTACCTTTCCTCACACTCATCACTGACTGCCTCCAATTTTTCTATTTCTCAGATATTTTATAAAAGCCAAAAAGGATTTTTCATTCATAAAACAATTTATTTTCTTACATATTGTCTCTACTTATTTGTAGTTTCAGAAATAGATGGCGATTTCATGCAATAGCTGTTACTTAAAGAGATCTGAGTGCATCCTTGTCCACCCATCCAAAATTTCAGTGTTTTTAGGAATTCCAGGAAAATGAGTTTAAAATGGGAAGTGGATTGCAAATGTGGCGTTGATAAGATTATAAGACCGTACAACCATAAGGCATTGGCCTGTTCCTGTCAGCCCATCAAGTCTGCTCTGCTTTTCATAGAACTGTGCAAATCATAGAATGCCGACAATGCAGGAATGCATTCGGCCCATCGAGTCTGCACTGACTCTCTGAAGAGCATCCCATCCAGACCGTAGCATATCCCTGTAACTCCACAATTACCAGGACTAATCCACCTAGTGTACACATCCTTATGATAGTATAAACAATTTTGGCATGGCCAATCCACCTAAACTGCAAATCTTTGGACTGTGGGAGGAAACCGGAGCACCCGGAATCTATACAGTCACGGGGAGAATGTGGAAACTCCACACAGACAGTGGTCCAAACTACTGAATCAAATCTGGGTCCCTGCGCTGTGAGGCATCACTGCTCACTATTGAGCACAGAGGTGCCCATCATGACTGATCTGATAACCCTCAACTCCACTTTCCTAAATTTTCCCCATTTTCTTACTGATTTAAAATCTAAACCTTGAATATATTTAGTAACCCCACCTCAGAAGCCCTAAATGGGAATGAACTCCACAGATTCACTCTCCCCAGAGAAGTCGTCCCTCCTCATCTCTGTTTTAAATGTGCAACTCTGAGAAGATGCCCTCTGCTCCTAGATTATCCAATAAGGGGAAACAACCTTTCCATATCTACCCAGTCAAGCTCCCTCAGAACCTCACATGTTTCAGTAAGGTCTCCTCTCATTCTTCGAGGAGAAAGTGAGGTCTGCAGATGCTGGAGATCAAAGTTGAAACTTTATTGCTGGAACAGCACAGCAGGTCAGGCAGCATCCAGGGAACAGGAGATTCGACGTTTCGGGCACAGGCCCTTCTTCAGGAATGAAGAAGGGCCTGTGCCCGAAACGTCGAATCTCCTGTTCCCTGGATGCTGCCTGACCTGCTGTGCTGTTCCAGCAATAAAGTTTCAACTCCTCTCATTCTTCTACATCCCAACGAGTACAGACCCAATCTACTTAACTTCTCGTCTGAAGACAGTCCCTTCGTAGCTGGTATCAGCTGAGTGAACCTTCTCTAGACTTGCCCATTTTCAGTTCAACTTGCCTTCGATAGGGGCTGTAAACTGTCCACATTAATCCAACCATGGTCTCACTAGTGCCTTGTGCTATTTTACAAGAACCTCCAATCTTCTATAATCCTTTCCATTTGAAATGGAAACATCACCATAGCAACAATGGCACAAATTGAAATGATGATAAAAATATAACAGATAATCACCATAACATGGTTACAGATATTTAAAAAATTAAAATAATAAAATGATTGTTCAATTAGGAACACGTCGATGTACAAATAATGACTACGTCCTGCAAAGTCTCCACAGAATAGAAAGAAATCATCCTCTCTGCAATTCATTTTGAAATCCATCAGTCATAGCTTGGCAGGCAGAGTGGTTAAATTCACAATTGCTTCCAAATTATTTATGACTGTTATAAAGTGGAGGATTAGGCCAAATTGAAGTCTGTTTGATCTACATTTTATTTGTGAAACAGTGTCTTTTCTCTTTAATTCCATCACATTACAAGGTCAAATTCCACAACATGTTGACCATTTGAATTGAGTAAGGATCTAGATGAAAAGGCTAGCATGATGGTGGCGATCTACATCCTGTCAGTTGTCATAAAATTCCACCTGCTTCACTGACATCCTGAAGGGAAGGAAATCTGCTGCCCTTACGTGGCCTGGCAGAAGTGTGACTCCAGACCCACAGCAATGTGGTTGACTCTTAACTATTGTCTGGGCAATTAGGGGTAAGCAATAAACTCTGACCTATCCGGCGACATCCACATCCTGCGAACATATTAAAAAATTAAATAATTGAATCTGTGTGATTGTAACAAGAGGAAGCAGCAAAGGTCAGTGGGCCTCAAATACTTTCTCGCAAAGTCCAGACAGACCTTATTTCTTGTCTTTCAGCAAGGCAACATATAATCTGTGATGAGAGAATGAAGGTGCGAGTATGCTGGAGGACACTACGTGAGTCTCACACAGGGGATTAAAGAAAATCTTTGATATAGAGTCTGAGGTTTTGCCCTGAGATTTAAAAAATAAATTACTGATAGATCAGGATAACACGAGACTGATGTGCTATCAGAGAGCAAGACTGCAGCTTGACATTATTATGCTCAGGGGGAATCTGGCAAGGCAGTACCACTGACTGCAAAGTATTAACTTATTATTGTCATTCTGGCAATCCAAAGTAAGGTGCAGATTGTTTGGTCGGAGAATGTAACACGAGTATACACTCCTGGTGTACTGTGCACAGGATTGATTTTTATAAATTTGGTGCAGCACCGAGTCAGCTCAGGGTGCAAATCATGAATAAATGCAGTTTTCATCCATTAACATGAAAACCAGAAGACAATTCCTGTACAGTCGATTCTGCTATAATGGTGTTTCTTCAATGCGAATTGGTTTAACACAATTGAAGAATTTGCAGAACATGAATTTTCCTTACCTGTATCGGCCACAATGCAATTCCAGCCCCTTTAGTCTAAATGGTGTGGCGTTCTTATAACGTGAGATCGCATGAGAACTGATCTATCAGCCGGAAACTCCTCCAAAGTTTCAATGCTATTGCTGGGGGAATCAATGGAATCAGAGGGTCCAGGCCAAATAAGGGTAAGTTTCTCTTGAAAGAGGTTCTGGGATTTACGTATTAATGAACCGAAACTTACAACCCATTCTAAAAGATGAAAGACTTAACAGCTTCTCGGTTTGCTCAATATATCATTTCAGTTGTATGACACTGAGATCTTTTGCTATAAATTCCGTGTCTTATCCTCCTACCCCACCTGATGAAGGAGCAGCACTACGAAAGCTAATATTTCCAAATAAACCTGTTGGACTATAACCTGGTGATGTATGATTTTTAACTTTGCCCACTTCAGTCTAACACCAGCACCTCCACATCATTCTTTTTTATCTGACTGTGGGATGGTGGGATTGCTGGTAGGTATTGCAGATTTTGGGGCAGAGAAGGAGGACAATGGGGTGGAAGCAAGGGAAGGGGGCATGCTTCTCACTCCTGCCCTGTGTACATGCCCTCAGTCAGACAGTCTCTGGTCAAGGCAGCCTGATCCCTGTTCACTCCAGCAGCTCACACGCCTTCTGCCTCTGGAAGGGCTGTTTGCCAGTGGGCCTGATTCCAGCAACAAGGCCCTCTTTTTAATGATTATTCTTCATTCATGAGATGTGGGCATGACTGTCTGGACCAGCATTTATTGGCCATCAATTGTCACCCTGGGGAATCACCTAAATACTACAGTGCACTTGGCCCATCATGCCTACACCAATGCTGGTGGTGAACTGACATCTTGAACCACTGCAGTCCATGTGCTGTAGGTAGACCTGGAATACCACTAGGGATGGGAATTCCAGAATACTGATATTCATTTTGACATAGTTGTTGAATTAGTCCTTAACTGGCCACACCAGGCCATCAACCAGCAATGGGCAATAAAGTCACTCAGAACCTTGTTCCTTTAGAAGCAGGAAAGCATCTGGGATTGGGCCACCGATCAGTCCACAAGGACTGGAAGATTCTGTCAATCAATGGCGATTGATTGATTTCTTCACTGAGCATAACAATGTCATATGATATCAACATGACGGAAGGGGAACTAAAAGGAATCTGGCCATTTCTAGTCAGGCATCTCTTATGTTCCGGTGAATGAAAAATTCAACAGGCCCCCTAACCATAATGTCCCAAATCCTGGTCAGTGAAAGTCAATGCTGGAGTAGAAGATTTCTATAGTTTAACAGAGGTGTGAGAATTCCGCTCCTGTAAAGTGTTGTCAGAGCAAGTGGCAGAGGCAAGTACAATTATAACATTTAAAAGACCTGGATTGGAACTGAGGGATATGGGTTAAATGCAGGCAAATGGGAGTAGGTCTGTTTGGGAAACCTGGTCAGCATGGACAGAGTTGGACTGAAAGGTCTATTTCTGTGCTACATGACTGTAAAGTTTCAGTGAGCAGATAAACCATATGCTCATGCTGCACTCTTAGACTGTATCCGCTACCTTAAAACCTCACCATAATACAGTACTTACCCAGCTTTCCGCAAACATCCGCTCCCTCCACAACACACACACACTGTCTACAAGGTGCACTGCAAAAATTTACCAAAATCTTCCAAATCCACAACCATCATCATCCAGGACAAGGGCAGCTGACACATGGGAATGCCACTAATTTTTTTCTCCAAGCCATTCGCCATCCTGATTTGGAAATATATCGCTGTTCCTTTAGTGTCGCTGGGTCAAAATCCTGGAATGCCCTCCCTAAGGGCATTGTGGGTCAACCTGTGGAAAGCAGAGGCTCAAGAAGGCAGCTCACCTTCTCAATGGCAATAAAACGCTGGTCGAGCCAGTCACGCCTACGTCCCATGAGTGAATTGAAAAATAGATAGTACCAAACCTTTGCACACAATATCAACCTCTTGAACAGTAAGCATCCAGTTCCAAGTATTATTGCATAATGCAGAAGTATTACTGTGTGAACCACTCTGAAAAAATATTCAATTCGTAAAGGTTTCAGATCAGAGGCAACGCATCTGGATCTCCGAGTTGGCACAACAGAAGCACACAATTCCTCTGCACATAAATTAACTGTGATTCACAGTTTTGCCTCACAATGAGGAGAGAAACAGCTGTTCGACCCATTAGTGGTATTAAGAATAGACTAGATATTAAATGAGCATGGTCATCAATCAGCTGACTTTCCAAGTGCATTACACTCCTAAAATGAACTTGCATTTATTGAAAAAAACAAACTTGCGTCTAATTATCTCTCACAGAAATGCTCCTCAGCGTTTCACACGTGAAAATGTCATCATTGTCTTAGCCATATGAATGTAAATTTATTTCCTCAGCAAGAACATTCCACAGGCAGCAATGATGTGAACGACCAGTTAAATGAGTATGTTCTTGTGGATTGCTGGAGATCAGGAAAATGGCTGCTCTTCCTTCAAAGAGACTGATCCAAAGGAAAGGAAAGCCAAACCTTCAACTCAGCACCTCCGTAGAAATGATATAGCATAGGAGGAGGCCATTTGGCCCATCTTGTCCACACCAAGTACTATCCTTCAGCTGCTAATTGGATGTTGTACTCAACTCCGGGAGTGTAGCTCAAACACTGAACCTGCTGATTGAGAGTTGGGATGATGCATGGAGATTAGCATGGGATAGGGATGATGGGATGTTACTCTAGGGTCAGAAAAACCAAGAAGAACCTTTCTCCCTGAGCTCCTGCTAAATTTAACAATCTTTATCTCTGTTTCCTATTTGCAGTCAACAAGTTTGAAAAACTTTAAGGATGGCAGACAGCTGGAGCTTTTGAACCACCCTGCAGCCAATAAGTGAAGGGAGAGAGGGACAGGACCTGTTGTGGGAAAGAACTCTGAGGATTGGTGTTCAGGGTTGAGGAGGGGATGAGGTTAGATGAAATGTCAGAGACCAGGAGTGTGTGTGGAAGATCTTGTGATAAAGACCAAAGAGATCAAGGGCGGGGAGATTGGAAGATCTTCAGTGGAATGGGGAAGGAAAGTGTAAATGCCTGAGCAGAAGACTAGGAGGGTTGGGGAACAGACTGGAAGGGTTAGGCCAATGAGCAATCCACTCCGGGGAAGCACGTGAACTGGATCCAACAGGTAACTGGTCTCTTGGATACAGCCACCCTCCACACCTTTAGTTGATGGATCTCTAAAGGCCAAGAAAAATCAGCTGGCCAATAGTTGCATTTACAATGGTGTTTTAATATTAGGCACATGGCCTGATTACAGTCATTACATTGTCAACCAGCCTCTTGCAGGGGTTAAACCTGTCACCAGTCAGCTAAGTTGACACCCACAGCAAGTTAGTACCTCAGAGATATCTGCACCACACCAAGATATCAACTACCTTCAATTCCAGCATCAGCCTTAAATATTTTCAAAAGAGATTAGATTAGATTCCCTACAGTGTGGAAACAGCCCAAAAAGTCCACACCAACCCTTTGAAGAGTAACCCACCTAGATCCATTTCCCTCTGACTAATGCAGCTAACACTATGGGCAGTTTAGCATGGCCAATTCAACTGACCTGCACATCTTTGGACTGTGGGAGGAAACCAGAGGACGTGGAGGAAACCCACATAGACACGGGGAGAATGTACAAACACCACACAGACAGTCCCCTGAGGCTGGAATTGAACCTGGCTCCCTGCTGCTGTGAGGCAGCAGTGCTAACCACTGAGTCACAATACCACCCATTGAGCATGAAGAAAATAATCAGTCTGGCAGTTAAATAATAAAACGCAAGACCCAAAAATATTCCTCTGAAATTTCAATCCTAAATAGTTTCAAAGTTAACTATCATAAGGGAATGACAATCAGCGAAGCAGGAATCAACCTACTCATTCTGTTAAGAAAGCCAACACGATGAGTGATTTCTGAATGTGAAACCACATTGTCAAGACTATTTTAGAACAAGCTAACAGTTCAATTACACAGAGAACAACACACAAACACAGACGATTTTACAGAGATATGAAGTTCAGTGTCAGTGTCGTTGTCTGCAGTAACGAAAAAGCCTACTCTATATCAATAGAAGTTTTACCTTCCAATACTTCGCCCACACCCTTGAATATTATGACATTTCAAGTTCTCACCCACATCTTTTTTTAAAGGTTGTGAGGTTTCCCATCTTAACTACTCTTCCAGGCAGTGTATTCCAGAATCCTACCACCCTCTGGATGAAAACAGTTTTCCACAAAACCCCTCAAAATCTCTTGACTTTCATCTTAAAATTATGACCGCTTGTTATTGACCCTACAAAGAACAACACAGCACAGGAACAGGCCATTTGACACCCCAAGCCTGTGCCATTTTGCCCTTTTGTACTAAATCTGTCTTTACTTGCAGGATCTATTCATTATTTGTCCAGGTGTTGCTTAAATGCTGCTGTTGCGTCTGCTTCCACCACCTCTGCTGGCAATGCATTCCAGGCACTCACCACCCTTTGTGTGAAAACTGCCTCACACATTGCTTTTAAACTTGCACCACCTCCGACCCCCCACCCGCCCGTTGAACCTGTGTCCCATAGTAATTGACCCCTTCACTCTGAGAAAAAGCCTCATACTTTCCACTTTGTCCATGCCACTCACAGTCTTAGAAATGTCTATCAGGTCACCCCTCAACCTCCTGTGTTCCTGTGGAAACAAACCCAGTGTATCCAACCAATACCCTCTCCAAAGCATCCACATCCTTCTGGTGATGTGGTGACCAGAACTGTCTGCAATATTCTAAGTTCTATTTAGCTGCAGCCTAACTTGCCTATCCTTATAGTCAATGCCCCATCTAAAGAAAGCAAGTATGCCATAGGCCTTTTTTACTACCTTATCTACCTGCACTGCCACCTTCAGTGATCTGTGGACCCACACACCCAGATCCCTCTGCATATCAATATTCCTTAGGGGTCTGCCATTCACTGTATAATTTCCACCTGTACTTGACCTTCCAAAATGCATCACTTTGCACTTGTCCAGATTAAACTCCATCTGCTATTTTCTGCCGATGCCTCCAACTGATCCAAACTCTTCTGTATCCTCTTACAATCTTCCTCACTATCCGCAACTCCATTTTATCATCTGCAAGCTTACTAATTAAACCAGCTACGTTTTCCTTCAAATCATTTTGGTGGCACGGTGGCTAGCACTGCTGCCTCACAGCGCCGGAGACCCGGGTTCAATTCCCGCCTCAGGCGACTGACTGTGTGGAGTTTGCACATTCTCCCCGTGTCTGCGTGGGTTTCCTCCGGGTGCTCCGGTTTCCTCCCACAGTCCAAAGATGTGCAGGTCAGGTGAATTGGCCATGCTAAATTGCCCGCAGTGTTAGGTAAGGGGTAAATGTAGGGGTATGGGTGGGTTTCGCTTCGGCGGGACGGTGTGGACTTGTTGGGCCGAAGGGCCTGTTTCCACACTGTAATGTAATCTAATCTAATTTGTGCAGATCACAAACAACAGAGGTCCCAGCACTAAGCCCTATGGAATGCCACTTGCCACAGCCCTCCATTCTGAAAAATATCTTTCAAACGTTACCCTCTATCTCCTATGACAAAGCCAGTTCTGTATCTATCTTGCCAGCTCACTCTGATACCATGTGACTTCACCTTTTGTATCAGTCTGCCAACCTTGTCAAAGGCTTGACTGAAGCTCATGTAGACAACATCAACTGCTTTTCTCTCATCAATCATCTTTGTCACTGCCTCAAAAAATTCAATCAAGTTGGTGAGGCACGACCTCCACTGCACAAAACCATGCTTTCTATCGTTAACCAACCCATTTGCTTCTAAATGTGTACTGATCTTATCCCTGAGAATCCTTTCCAATAATGTCACTACCACCAATGTGACACTCACAGGCCTGTAATTTCCAGGATTATCCCTGCTTCCCTTCTTAAATAATGGGTCAACACTGGCTATTCTCCAGTCCTCTGGGACCTCACCTGTGGCCAAAGAGGATCCAAAGGTGTCTGTCAATGCTGCAACAATTTGTTCTCTTGCACTCCCTTAATATTTTGGGACAGATCCTATAAGGACCTGAGGGCTTATCTACCTTAATGCTGTTTAAGATGTACAACACCTCTTCCTTTTTAATAACAATTTGGCTCAGAAACTCAACACTCCCTTCCTTGAGATCATCCTCTACCAAGTCCTTCTCTTTGGTGAATACCGATACAAAACGTATTAATTTAGGACCTCACCTACTTTTTCTGGTTCTACACATAGATTCCCTCCTTTATCCTTGAGTGGACCAACCTTTTCCCTGGCTTAAACAATGATCTTGCTCAGAATTAAGGGCTATAGGGAGAGTACGGGGAAGTTGAGTTGAAATGCCCATCAGCCATGATTGAATGGTGGACTGGACTCGATGGGCTGAACGGCCTTACTTCCACTCATATGTCTTATGGTCTTATCGCTATCCTCTTGCTTTTTATATAGTATAAAAAGCCTTGACATTTCCCTTATCCTGCTTGATTCAGACGATTCATGACCCCTTTTATCCCTTCTAATTTCTTCAGTTAAGCTGCTTTTTATCCAACTTGTCCATGATGCTCAAAGTCTTAGACACTTCAATCAGGTCCCTCCTCAGCCTTCCAGAGAAACAACCCCAGCATTCCAGCTTCTCCTGTTAGTTAAAACATCCCACCTTAGAAAACATTCTAGTCAAGTCCCTGTCCACTGTAATCACATCCTTCCTATGGCACGGTGAACAGAACTGCGCACAGCACTCCAATTGTGGCCTAACCGAGTTTTGGACAGCTTCAACATAGCCTCCTAACTCTTATAATCTACGCTGACTGATAAAGACATGTCGAAAGTGAGATGCTGCAGAAGCTGGAGATCAGTGTCAAAAAGTGTCGTGCTGGAAAAGCACAGCAGATCAGGCAACATCTGAGCAGCAAAAGTATAGATGATTCTGGCATAAGCCCTTCATCAGGATAAGAACAAGTATCCTGTAAGACTTATTAACTACCTTATCCATATATGCTTCCAACTTCAGGGGTTTGAGGACAAATACCCCAAGATCACCCTTTTCCTCTGAGCTTCCTACTGTCCTGCCATTCATTGAGTAATCCCTGGTCTTGTTACTTCTTCCAAAGGGCATCACCTCATACTTGTCAGAGTTAAATTCCATATGCATATTTTCCCAATCAGTTTCTATCTTCTTCTAACCTAAGACCTTCTTCCTCACTGTCAACCACATGGACAATCTTCATGTTGTCTGCAAAGCATACTTACCATGCCTCCCTTGGTCTCTTCTATCTCAAATAATGCGGGGAATGTTGGCAGTGGGTGACAGAAGCCGGGACAATCTGATCAAGGAGAAAACTGCAGAAATGCCACTTTGTGCAAACAGAGCAAGACAGGTGAGAAAAGAATGTGGCTTTGCTATGAATCAGAAACAAAATCAGGCATTGCTGGAAAAGCTCAACAGGTCTGGCAGCATCTGTGAAGAGAAATCAGAGTTAACATTTCAGGTCTGGTGACTCTTCAAAGTTAACTGATTTTTCTTCACAGATGTTGCCAGGCCTGCTGAGCTTTTCCAGCAACTTGTGTTTTTGTGGCTTTTCCTTCAAATAGAAATAACCACAACAACCACAAATAATCACAATAGCTAAACATCAGGTCCATGTTTTTCCCCTGATTTATTCAATTCAATCACATTACTGGCACTGTGAATTGTTTTTGAAAATTTGTTCAGGCACAAATGTGCTTCATGTAAAATTATCCAAAAAAATAAGGTTGTTTGAAAAATACCAGAAAATCAAACTCATTTTTGATTTCAGAAAATAGGTGCGTGTATGGAATGAGCTGCCGGGGAAGTGGTGGAGCCTGGTACAATTACAACATTTAAAAGACATCTGGACGGATATATGAATAGGAAGGGTTTATAAAGACATGGGCCAAATGCTGGAAAATGGAACTAGATTTACTTAGGATATCTGGTCAGCATGGATAATTTGGAGCAATGGGTCTGTTCCCATGCTGTATATCTCTATGGCTCTATATTAGAAAGTGAAGACTGTGAAGTAAGGGGTTAATGTAAATGAGTCACTGATCGAAATGATTATCATTGATACCCCTACAATGCAGAAGCAAGCCATTTGGCCCCATTGAATTGATGTGGATCCTCTGAAGAGCATCCCACCCAGATCCATCCCCCTGCCCTATTTCTTGGAACTCTGCATTTACCATGCTCAATCTACCTCACCTGATACAATGGGCAATTTAGCATGGCCAATGTACCTAACCTGCACATCTTTGGACTGTGGGAGGAAACCCACACAGACACAGGGAGAAAGTGTAAACTCCACCGAGACAGTTGCCTGAGGCTGGAATTGAACCCAGGTCCTTGGCACTGTAAGGCAGCAGTGCTAACCACTGAGCCACTGCGCTGTCCCTATAATCATGGCACAGACAGGACACAGAGAGAAGTGCCTGAAGGTGCAATTGTGAGAGAAGCAACACTTTGCACTTGGCTGTAGTAATGTAAAAAGTGAGAATAAAGAACTTGAATTACTTGTTCATGCTAAATTAGCAAATTCTTGATTAATTAATTCCGTGAAGCAATTCATGGAATTGTACGATGGTTTAAGCAATTTATTTAACAATGAGTCTGCATTTCACCCAAGTAAAAAAGATTAACAGACATCTGTGCCTTATCTTAACTAATCTTGTCTGTTTTGAGTCTGATATGAAATGGGGGATAAACAACTAGTTCAATGCTAAGGGAGCAGGGACAAACTGAGCTTTAGACTTAGGGACAGATCTCATGGTCAACACTATTTTAAACTATAACTGTACTGGGATTCATTTAACAGTGAAAATTACTGCCGTATAAACATAAATCTTATTATAAAACCACTTTAATGCATTCGATCAAAAGATATATTCTGTCAGTGGTGGTATGTTTCCAGTTATTGGTGTGATCATATATGCATCTCAGGGCTCCTTTACAAAATTATATTGTAAAAACATAACAGTTCATCTTGTAACAAGCTAGCCTGCTCATTTTACTCAGGAGTTTATTGACAAGAGTGACCCAAAAATAGGAAGTCACAGTTTAATGTGAGCATGAATAACAAAAAAATGCAGACAGAAATCCTGAATTGGAGCAGAGAACTATACTCAAGCTAAAGCTTTGCATTATTATCATTTACACAATTACAATCTTTCATTAACATGACAAATGTTTAATTTTTGAGCACAATTCCAATCCTCCAAAATCACAAGGAAATAATTAATTCTGCACTTAGATCACCTGAGCTAATGCCTACATAGGCAAAGGGGCTATCCTATTTATATAAGGAATGATACATTAAATTTAAGGAGGAGGGCAACAAAAACTCTCTATATTAACTCTAAGGTGTGAGGGCTGTCCTCTGAGAACTGATCAAGCAAAATGGTCCTATAGTCTCTGGAGATGAGAAAAGTGAGAAAGTGGCATCTCTTCAAGATTTTGACAGGCAACATGTTAAAACGTTGTTTCCCCTATTTGGAGAGACTAAAGTACTGCTCCTCGGATGCTGCCTGAACTGCTGTGCTCTTCCAGCACCACTAATCCAGAATCCTTTTACCTATTCTTGAATAAAGGTTGGGGTATTTAAGAGTGAGATAAGATATCATAGTATTCCTACAGTGTGGAAGCAAGCCATTTGGCACATCAAACCCACACCAATCGTCTGAAAAGCATCCGACCCAAACACACCGCCCTATCCAATCCCTGTAACCCTTCATTTCCTGTGGCCAATCCACTGATAGTGTATGTCGTTGGACCATGGGTGGAAACTGGAGCACTCGGAGGAAACCCACACAGACACTGGGAGAAAGTGCAAACTCCACACAGACAGTCGCCAGAGGGGAGACTTTAAACACAGGTCCCTGGTGCTATGAGGGAATACTGCTAGCCACTATGACACTCTAACGGGGAATCTTTGGAATTCTGTAATCTGGACCACTATCGATATTCAGTCATTCAAAAGCCGAGATTGAATAGATCATTGAGGATGTAAAGGTATAGTGGTAATGTCACAGGACTAATCCGGAGCACCGAATAATACTCTAAGAATAGGAATTTGAATCCCATCATGGCAGATGTAGAAAATTGACTTTAATAGGAGTCTGCAATAAAAAGCTAGAGTTATTGCAACCATGCAACCACTCACAATTTTGTAAATGCCCATGTGGTTCAATGTTATCCTTGAGGGAAAGAAATCTGTCATCCTTACCTGGTCTGACCTACATGCTAATCCACACTCTCGAAAATGTGGTGGACACTTTACAGTTAGGGATGCAATACAATAAACGCTGACCTAGCTGGTGACGCCCACATCTGCGGATGACTTCTTTTTAAACAAATATATCAATAGCTTTGACAACAGACAGAGAAGTTTATTCGACGAGGAAGATGAGCCATGGGCAGGCTTTGACTCTGATGGACCCTGCAGTTTGCTAAAGGCATGTCACCTCCATTAAGTTGGTAACCACCTCATGCAGCCCCACCATTTGGTGAGCATCAATGCTCCAGTCCCTGTCGGATTTACACATGTATTAAAATTTGCCTTGAGATTCCGTAACACTACCATTTGCACTGCAAATGAAATGCCTTAAATTTTAACCCTGAACAGTACCTCGCCTACCTCAGATTACCCTGGGAAGGGAAGGTGTCTGAAAAACCTGAATAAAAGATAATACAATAAATTAAATGAAATAAATGTCTCTTGCTGCATTAAACTGACACATGGTTTTCTCCACTCTTTGGACACTGTTGTCAAGCGTTTTTGGAGAAGATTGTCAAGCCAATGAGATATTTTTGCCGACCACACAAATGGACAATGTGATATATGAGTTTCAGTGCTAGTTTGTTGCCAGGTTTGTAGGCCATATACAGTGGAACCTCGATTATCTGGCATTCGATTATCCGAATGTCAGGTTATCCAGCAAGGTTGCCAGATCCTGATGCTTGGCTGAACTATGTTAGCCGGCATTCAATTATCTGGAATTCGATTAACCAAGCAAATTACACCCCGCCTATGTCGTTTGGTTAATCAAGGTTCCTCTGTATACCAAAAACTGCTGAACAATATCAAACAACACAACCCATTGGCTTTTCTCAGTGGGCAGCATGCAGATCATAATTATTCTGCCCATGTTCATTTGCCTTAGAAGAACCTATTTGATGTGATTCTGCTGTTGAATATCATTTACTAAATAATCTGAACTATGCAAGGAATTATACCAGAACCCAAACAATCATCAGTTGGGCTAACAGTGTGGCGAATTTGCACATGCTTGACCCTGTTTAAACAAGATGAAAACTGCAAAGTCTTGTCTCCGATTAGACATTTTTCCATTGTGTACTGGCAAGAATAGATTAACCACAATTTTGATATATCTCACAAAAATGGGTGAATCAGCCTTGGAAATCTATATATTTGAATTAAAAAAAAACCATAAATGCAAGCTCATTTAAATTTTGACAGATGACAAAACAAGCAAACTCATTCTCTGGAACACTATAGGTTTTTGGTTCAATGCGATTTTGACTTAAGAATCACTGTCAGATTATCTGCAAACTTTCTTTCATGTGCAAGAATAAGTAATTTAGTGGACCTTATGATTAAACTTGATGAGGCAACAAACATTATTCCACAGTATTTGCGTTTGGTTGTAATTTTATTGAGGACAACATGGTTGCAGGTGCAGGACGGTCTTTACGAACAAAGCAACCACAAGCTCATATTGAATTGACAGCTTGCTGTGTACCTCACACCATTTGCTTTTCTCTGATATCAAACATTCCCACTCCATCTTAATTTGTAGGTTCATACCCTGATCTATTCACAAACACTATTTCGCATATATTTGTCAAGAATCAACTGGATTTCAAAATGCAACAAAAAGCTCACAAAAATTGAGTTTAGATATCCAGTTTGGTACCAGTTTCACATACACTAGGCAGGAATGCTGCTGCTTTTTTTTTTCAATGGAATCCATCTTAAATTGGTCAAATCATTGTCCATGAATCACAAAACACCAGCATCCAAATTCAGCAGCAAGAGGGAAGGCAAATGGAGTGTCAGCCTTTATTTCAAGGCAATGGAGTATAAAAGTAAAATCATCGAATTCTCTGCAGTGTGAAAGCAGGCAATTCAGCCCAAGTCCACAGCAACCCTCTGAAGATCACCCCACCTAGACCCACCCCCTCCCCCCCCAACCCAATAACCTTGCATTTCCCATGGCTAATCCACCTAGCCTGCACATTCCTGGACACAATGGAACAGTTTACCATGGCCAATCCACCCTAAACTGCACATCTTTGGATTGTGGGAGGAAACCAGAGGAAACCCATGCAGCCATGGGGGAAATATGCAAACTCCACATAGACAGTCACCCGAGGATGCAAATCAACTTTCGAGCTCAACGAACATACCCATAACTATGACTTTACAAGCTACTAGTCATACTAGCTGGAATACTGTGAGCAGTTTAGGGCCTCTTACCGAAGGAAAGTTAGACTGACGTTGAAGGCAGTCCAGTGAAGGACCAATAGGTCAATACCAAGTATGGAGACCTGCTGAGTTTTTCCAGTATTACTATTTTTGTTTCAGATTTCTGGCATCTGCAGTTCTTTTCTGTTTTTTTGCCCAGGTGTGGAGTGACTGTTTCAGGATGGCAGCTCAAATAGGTTCAGACTGTACTCATTGGAGTTTATAAGAACGAGATTTTTATTGAAACATGAAAGATTCTCATATTCTTTGACAGGGTACATGTGGTGAGGGTGTTTCCCTTTCAGCGAGAGTCTCAGACCAGAGGGCATAATCTCAGTAAAAAGGATTAATCTATTGAAGACAGATATGAAAGACATTTTTCTTTTGATGATCGTGAATTCTTTACTAGAGCAAGCTGTTAAGCCTGGATTCTTAAGTAAATTTAAAATTGAGATCCATTTTTCACCTAAAAGAATTAAATGGTATTGGGAAAAGGTAGGAAA
The DNA here is from genome assembly GCF_004010195.1 of Chiloscyllium plagiosum. Taxonomy (NCBI): domain Eukaryota; kingdom Metazoa; phylum Chordata; class Chondrichthyes; order Orectolobiformes; family Hemiscylliidae; genus Chiloscyllium; species Chiloscyllium plagiosum. The sequence continues at coordinate 70,123,084 of NC_057724.1, forward strand.
GTGGAGTCAAGGATCAGCCATGATGTTTTCATTGGTAGGAGACACGAGGACCTGATGCACAGGAATGCTGCCTGACCTGCTGTGCTTTTCCAGCACCACTCTAATCTAGACTCTGGTTTCCAGCATCTGCAGTCCTTGTTTTTACCTACTCGGACCTGAGGGCATAGCCTTCGAGTAAGGGAAAGATCTTTTAGAATGTAGATAAGGAGAAACATTCTCTATGTTTTCTCCAATTTTCTCTTTATTTATTGACAGGATTTCGAGGTTTAGCTTCATCTCCCCTTGTTGGTGTTTTGTGGATAAAAGTAGTCACTTGGTAATCAACAAAGGTGGATTTCAATTTGACAACTTTGAACATGAGGAAATTAAGCCTCATTTAATTTTTAATTCATGGTAATGTATTTTTCTCACCTGCATGCTTTACACTTTGAGTAACATGATGGGGCACCATTACATTATTTTGCAAACATCTTGTAGAGTTACAGAAACAGGAAATCACAGGAAAAAAAAGTGATTTATAAAAAATTCATTAACTTAAATGAACAATGAGAAATCTCAAATCAGATACTCTTATCTACAATTGCTGGTAACACATCTTTTCGCATCATCATTCTGGATCGCATTTCCAGCAGGTTGTTCTTGGCAGCTGTCAGTTGCAAAGTGCTTTATGCAACCAGAAAGAAGATGGAACAAGGCTGATTTGATGTGACAATGATGACAAAAATGCATCAAGTCATGTACCGAGGTAGGATGTGATTCAGTGCCAGAACATTTAACTATTGGATCTGGAGAAATGGTTAACATCAGAAATGCAAACTTAAATAGAACTACCTCTATTCAATAAGTCCACTATGAATGCTTTTATTTCATTTTGTCACCATTAGTACATTTCATAACATTAAATGGACAGGTGTCAGCTTGGTAAATAATGTGAACAAGCTATGAATCCATACTTTTTTTTTGAAAATGTCAAACATTTAAAAAATACTTCTACCATCAGCAAACTTTTACTTTGCTGCATTTCAATTGATTTACATTAAACAGAGTGTGGTGACTATATATACCAGCTCTTGAGACTCGGTGATTCATTCGAACTTGCACATTCAGACTTAAGTTGTATTTTAAAATGGCAGCAACGTGATTACTTTATGTATCTCAGCAAAAGAGCCATCCATCTGTATGAAATTTGTGCCATTTAATTATCCTTTCACAGAACATGAAGATTATACTGAGAGCATGTCAAGGTTTGACACCAGTTCTGGAAATGAAATAGAGAGTGGGACTGTGATTTCCCATCTCTGCATTCACTAGCTTTTAAAGTTCCCAGCTATTAAAAATAGAGTAGCAGAACATTCTGGTCCATCAAGCACAGAATTAGAACACCCTTCCTTCCACTTAATGCTACGATTTCAGTTGCATCAAAAAATGAAATCATCTCGATGATGTCTTCCTGTGGAGATCATATATTAATCTAATGTTCATTGGTAATGAGGCACATGCAATGGTCATTTATTCCAGCAATCCTGGAGAAAATCTCCATAATGATTGTCGAGGTAGACACCTAGGATGACCCAGTTTCCAGTGCTTTCTTTCCTGATCAGATTTGGTGAAAGAATTCAAGGTTATACCCACACGCTGAGAGAATTATGCCTTGCTGAGGTTTTTTCTGGTTATGAGGTAAAATTTAAGAAGATACCTCATGCTTACAGGTAGAAATTTCATAATATTTCGAAACTTGCTGGGCGGTGTTAGATGCAATTTGAGAAGGTAAAGCAGAATTATTTTGGCAGTTGCATGAGAGCATTGAAGGTAAAGTCCAAGACTCTTTGGAAAGCAATTCTCCACAAATAATATAAAATTTCACTCCTTCCATTTGTACAATCTGACATTGAAAACCAGAAGTTGTCACAGCAAGACAAGTAGCTGCGATGGCTTCTAATGATGTGCTACTTAACAATACAAATACATTTCTCATTACCCCGCAAACCAGCCAGGATGGGAAATGAGAGGGTGAAATGAAGTCAAGTAACCAGGAATGAGAAGGGATTGCTAGGAATGTTCCAACATCTCCTCCGGCCAGAAAGGTGGTGCCAAGGCTGGAAGTAACATCTGAAGCATCCAAAGCGTTTCTGTGATCACAAGCTGGAAGGCCTTAGTGCAAATTGATAGAATATGTCGGGTAAATTCATGTGACTCATTGGGGTACAATGCTGAGAAAGGGCCCTGACTGAATGTACTTGCAACTTTGACTGCAATAGAAAGTGCAGTGAAAGTAAATAAGATATCAGAGAGACAGGCAGTTCTTCTCAGGAGGAAAACTGACTCTTAATTCCTCAAATGACAGGGACAGGAGCCAGTCAAACTATTTTATTGGTGAAAGGTAGAACTCATCAACCAGAGAGTGGCATGAAAGCTAAGATTTTAGTGAATGGTATTAGCAGGGAGCATAAACTCATATCTTTGTTTTTTTGTGCACCTTAATCCAACATAACTTGTAATGGGAAGTGTAGGGCTTTTCCCTAGTTTACCCACAGACAGAGTTGACTTTCTCAGGGAGGCAATGGTATTATCATCAGACTGTTAATCCAGATACCTAGCTACTGAATAAAAGCAAATTACTGCAGATGCTGGAATCTTTCATTTATTTTATTAATTTTTTTAAAAAAATTTCACTGTTCTGTACCTCTTATTTCTTGATTGTCTTTCTCTCGCTCCCCACTCTCATCACCTTTTTCCTCTCCTCTTCCCCCTTTGCGACCCTTCTCCCATGTTTTCCATTTTGCCTCTGCTTCACCCACTCCCCCCCCTGTATTTTGTCACATAGCCTTGGTCATTCACAGCTCCTAATCTCCCTATAATCTCTCTATACACTGTCATTATCACCTCTTTATTGCTACCTTTGCTTCTGGAGCCATGACTCACCCTCTCTCAGCCTCATAGAAATACCTCCCTATTTCTCCCTTTTTTTAGTTTTGACAAAGGATCAGTTAGACTCAAAACGTCAATTCTTTTCTCTCCTTACAGATGCTGCCAGACCTGCTGAGATTTTCCAGCATTTTCTCTTTTGGACCTAGCTACTGATCTGGGGAGCTGGCGTTGAAATTTGGGATTAAGAGTCCAATGATGACCACCAAATTCATTGCTGACCATCAGAAAAACCTGTCTGTTTCACTGATGTCCTCTGGGGATACTCACATACTCTCTCCCAAATACACACGCACACTCTCTCTCTCTCCTTCACACACAAACACACACACACACAAATGTGCACCTATGCATATAAGTCCATGGGGTGAATTTGTATTTGCAGATATATTCTACTTTGTTCAAAAAGCACACAATCTGCAGGCAGTCATTTTTTTTCTATAATTCATGTGACATTTTATAAATTCCTTTAATGCATTGTCTGAGTGGGATGTCACTTTTTTATGTCGGGAATGTGACTTGAAAGAAGCTCTGGGATATACATATTAATGAATCAAAACCTGCAACCCACTCTAAAGATTTAACAGCAATCTAGGTTTGTCAATATATTGCATCACCAAAATACGATCTTTTGCTATAAATTCTGTCTCCTATCAATGGTTAGCATTGCAGCCTCACGGCACCAGGGTCCCAGGTTCAAAACCAGCCTCGGGTTACTGTCTGTGTGGAGTTTGCACATTCTCCCCGTGTCTGCGTGGGTTTCTTCCGGATGCTCCCGTTTCCTCCCACAGTCCAAAGATATGCAGGTCAAGTGAATTGGTCATGCTAAAATGTCCATAGTGTTAGGTGCATTAGTTAGAGGGAAATGGATCTGGGTGGGTTACTCTTCGGAGGGTCAGCGTGGACTGGTTGGGCCAAAGGGCCTGCTTCCACACTGTAGGGAGTCTACCAAAAAAGTCTATGATCCTGCTCCACTAGCTACCTGACAAAGGAGCAGCACTCTGAAAGCTTGTATTTCCAAATAAACCTGTTGGACTATAACCTGGTGTCATGTGAGTTTTAACTTGTTCCTTGAGGGAAGGACACTGCTAACCTTACCTGGTCCGGCTTACACATGACTTTTACCTGCCTTCTGGGCAATAAATGCTGGCCTTGCCAGTGATGTCTTCATCTGTGAATGAATTTTTTTTTAAAATTGAGGCAATGGTTTGGCTAGAATGAAGGTGACCTTGGAAAGACCAAGTGAAGTTAAGCAAACAGACCAATTACAGGAATTGCTCCTTTGTTGTTTGAAAGTTGATGATATTAATATTGTTTGTGGTGAGTGATGAGTTGTTCCAGGAATGGTAAGTAAAAAGATGGGGCTGGAATAGGGTAAGAGGTATGCTTTAGGGTAGTGAGTGAGTTGAGTCTGGTAAGATAGTGTGAGATCTCATTAGGCTTTGTGGAGAGAAAACAGAAACTTGACAAAGCTGACACTTAAGCCAAGCAAAAATGCACAATTCAGCCCATTTCACATTGAAGACTTGTTCTGATTGTCATGGATTTGAGTAAATGGAGCAATGACTGACAACTCAACTGCAGAAATTGGACCCTGCGGGAAAGGTGTGCAATCTGGGCTCATGCACCATTTTGCAGCACAATCAACTCCCCAATGCACCTTTCTGCACAGCATCAGCAATCTGTCTAAAAATCTTTGTGTAAATTAAAAGAAAGACTTGCATTTACAAATCATCTTTCATGGCCTTGAGACTTCTCAATGGGCTTCACAGTCAATACACTATTATTTTGACATGTTTCTGCTGTTATGTAGGTAACACTTCAGGATGGAGATCTGCGCACACAACTCATTGCCTCATACTAGGGCAAGAACATTTGTTCTATATGAAATGTTTATTGAATTAGTTGAGAATGGATAACAAAACATACAGATTCTGGATTAGTGGTGCTGGAAGAGCACAGCAGTTCAGGCAGCTTCGCTGCTCCTCGGATGCTGCCTGAACTGCTGTGCCCTTCCAGCACCACTAATCCAGAATCTGGTTACCAGCATCTGCAGTCATTGTTTTTACCAAACAAAACATACAGAATCTTGGGCTTTTTAAATAGGAGCAAAAAGTTGAAAAGCAAAGACATGCTGATAAAGCCTCCATAAAACAATTGCTTTCCCTCAGTTAGACTTTGAAGCAGCATTAGAGTAGGTGCAAACAATGCATATTTTTGATCCCATGGATAAGGAAATTTGGCATAACAGATAGATTGGGGAGGCTAAGTCTGTTTTTCATGGGGAAGAGAAAGTTGAGAGAAGGATTTAAGGATCAAAATCATGTGGGGTCTGGGCAGAATAAGTATATAGACTGATCCCCTTATTGGGAGGACTGAGAACAAGAGGAATAGATTTAAGGTATAGCATAATGGAGAGAATGTTTCTTGCACAGTGAGTGGCTAGGATTTGGAATGCACAGCTTAACAGAATGTGGTGGACGGAGATTCACTTGCGGCTTTTAATTAGGTCATTATCTGAAGGAGAAAACCGCTCTTAAAGAAAGATGTCACAGACAGGATGGGCAGAATGTCCTCCTGCAGTGTTGCAACCATTCTATGATTTGTACACAGAAAACTGCCACTTCTTTTGTTCTTCCTTTTCCAGTAGGTAGGGTCACAGTTCACAATGGTCCTCCTCTTTGTCCCCAGTCTCGGGGGGGCAGTATCTCTACAGACACTTTTCCTCCAGATCCTCTCAGACTACATTCATCTATCTCCTTCCTGATTGACTCCTTCCTTCTTTCTACCCAACAGCGCTCTCACAAATAGAATGTTCTGATATTTGTTAGATGTGCCAGTACTGTCTCAGCTTCCTGTCCTCAGTTTTCTTGAAGTTACCGTGATCTTTTCCCAGATGCTGTTATTCCCAAACTGATTTTTTTACTCCAGATGTGGATAATCCACGTCAATATTCTCATCTCTGCCCAGTCTACAGAAAGCTCCCACAAAAAGCAGGAACATACTGACCAAATATGTCAATTTCCTGCATGTTATGGACCAGAGAAGATCCCCTCAAAATATTTTAAGAAAGTCGACTAGATCATAACTTTTTCCTATTTTAAAGAGAAATGTAAATGGGCTGTGTTCCAGGTGCAATTCAACCAGTCGAACTACTCAGTGTTAAGAAAAACTTACTTTATTCAAATACTATAGTTAAAATACAACAAAAGAAAGAGGAACTTTCTCAACTCTATTAGAAAACCTAACAGATTAATAGATAGAGTAACTGTTACTAATTATCTGTTCCAACATAGTAACATCCCATAAACACACCCTTGGCAAAATGCAAAAAATAGATTTGTCTCACTGGTCACTCCAGCAACCCAGAAGGAAAAAACATCAGGAGAAACTCAGGGAGATTAGCAGCCAGGAGACATTTACTGCAGCTTCTAACCCTGTTGAGACTCCAACAGCAACTGATGCGGAATCTTAAAGCTAGCAAACTAAAAACCCTGGTCTGTGAGAGCTGGCCACACCTGTCAGGCTGCTTCTATTGTACCAACTTTAAAAAGAATCAAAGTCCTCCCAAGCTGTTTTCTTTATGAGCCTTCACTCGGCAACTCAGTACCTCTGCTTTAAAACCTCTCTTAAAGGAAACCAAGACAAAATTCACCTCTTAAAGGCATAGCATTGTCACAATATGAACTCTCGAGAGGCTGACCTCTTCAGTTTGTACCTTATCACCCGCTATAGTCAGGTGAAATAACCTGGAAGTTTTATTTTCATTATTCTTTCATGGAATGTTAGTATCCCTTGGCAAAACTAGCATTTGTTGCTCATCCCTTATAGTCCTTGAGAAGATGATGATGAACCAGTTTATGGGACCACTACAGTCTATGTTAAAAGCCCTCCTATTGATCAGATTTGGCTTTGTTTTGAAAGAGAAGGATTTGAATCTATATAGCACTCTTCAATGGCTCAGGACACCTCAAAAAACTTTACAGCCACAATTTTGGAAATGTAATCAACATTACAATGTCGGAAATAAAACAACTAATTTGCTCTACAAATGCCTACAAATCAATAACCAGATAAACAGATGCTGATTGGAGGCTAAACACTGGTGTGAGGAAGGGTCAGCAGACCCAAAACATGAATTCTGATTTCTCTGCCAGGCCTGCTGAGCTTTCCCAGCAATTTCTGTTTGTAAACAGCTTCTTGATGCTGATTGGACACTAATTACTGGTCAACTCACCTGTGCTTCTTTGAAACAGTCCAATTGCATGATGGCCACACAAGACAGCAGACAGCTCCTCTAGTTAACATTTCGACCAACAAATGTCAACACCAGTAGGGCAGGCGCTCCTTCAGTTCTGCACGTAATGACAGCTTTCATTCTCACACTTACGTCCCCGAGTGGAATTTGAACCCACGACTTTCTGCATCCCAGCACATGGGTTCCCAATTGAGCCACGCCTGACATATTTGGAGCTGCCACCTCACACCCTCAGCGTGTTCCTATAATTTGGAATTTGCCCATTCACAAATGACACACCACTGAGATGTGCTATTTGAAATATGTGCTTGGCTCTTTGAAAGAACTACTTACTTCCATTTATGATTTCTTCAGAGTTCTGAAAAGATTTTTACCTGTTGTAGTTAAGAAATTACAAAATGCCTTCAATTAATAAACCTATCCTGCAGTTTTGTTCCTTACCAAGACTGAATCAATCATTATTTCAGATTCAATACCTGTACTTGTTGCCTATGACATGGTTTTAACATGCTCAGCACATACCTTCACAGGTCAATGAATTATTTGGTAACACAGTTGTACAAGACATTTTTGTGACATCTTTAATAAGGCTGGCTGAGTACTATTCTACATTGCACATTTTACTAATTAATTTTAAGTGTCATTTAATCTGTAGGTCATTCTAACCCACTTACCGAAATGAGTAATAATTTGCATTAGTTACAGCAATTGCTATTAAGCACACATGCACACAGATCTGTTTAGTTCCATTGCCATGTTGAACTTTGAATCGAATTCTTATAAGACAGACTTGTTTAACATGTTTATTGGCAAAAGTTGATTGCACTCCAGCAAGAGACCATCACATAATCAAAAATGTCTGTTTGCTCTGCTGTATTCTTAAAGCTCTGTACTAAAAGCAATTACTGTCCAAGTTGAAAATCGCAGCAAACAAACAATAAACTATGCGATATTATGCATGCATAATCCCCTCTCAGCTGAGAAACTGGTCATCACAGTCCAGTAATTCTCAATTGGATGTGATAACATTGTGCAACTATCTCTGTCCAACTGTTGGCAGCAATCCTCACAAGGGAAGATTAAATTAAGGCCATTGCTCGTGTTGCACCCATTTGAGTACACAACAAGTTGATGACCAAGCCCATTTAAAAGGAGATTACCTCCACACTCCGAATGCCTTATTCTAACAGAACAGTTCAAACTATTCATCACGGGGCAATGAGATCCATTTAAGTCACATTGCCTGCAAAGGTCACACACCTTTAGCAGAAACAACCACCTCGCCTGCAAAAATAGGAACAGTCACTGTTCTGAATTAACTTAAGTTACTAAACCTAAATGGTGAGCCAAGTGCTACGCAGATGAAGTGAAGTCAACATGCTTTCGATAAAGCATCTACTCCTTTTCCCTCATGTGTTGTCTGTAAAGTTATCTTAGTCCCAGAGGACCATGCTCTGATTGAAAAGAGATAACAGGTGGTGGTTTACTCTGAGGGTCACCACATGCAAAGGGTGAGATTGAGAAAGTGGGGTGGGGGGCCTTCATGGTAACTTCAGCCTGTGCGAGAACTGAACCTTTTGACTCCACTTTTAAATGCAAACCAGCTATCCAGTCAACCAAGCTAACCAACTATATCCTCCATGTGCTTGTCTATATAGGAGAAAGTGAGGACTGCAGATGCTGGAGATCAGGGTTGAGATAGTGGTGCTGGAAAAGCATAGCAGGTCAGGCAGCATCCGAGGAACAGGAGGGTTGAAGTTTCAGGCAAGAGCCCTTCATCAGGAATGAGGCTTGAGAGCCAAGGGGGTAGAGAAATAAATGGGAGGGGGCTGGGGCCCACTGGCTCACAAGTCTCATTCCTGATGAAGGGCTTTTGCCCGAAACGTCGATTAACCTACTCCTTGGATGCTGCCTGACATGCTATGCTTTTCCAGCACCACACTCTTGTCTACATAAGTCTACCGAGTGAGTGTAACAGCAGCTTTGGTGTATTGCAATTAATGATTTATGTCATGCCCTCCCTACGCATACAATCTTTTAGACCTTAATGTGTGTCTCCTCTTTCCCTGTATTCTTTTTCAAAGCCAATTTTGACTGCCTCAAACCTCTTTAACACATTAAGCTCTTTTTATACCTTCTAGCTTAATGCATTATTTGCATTTTAATCTCCATTCCAATCCTGATTAATATCCTGCTTTCTCATGCGTAACACAACTCAATTTTCTCTTCCCCACCTCACCATAAGTTCCACTGAATACCTGACTGAAATGTTGATTCCAACAATTGCCTTTTACATGTTTCCAATAGTTTGTGCTGGTCTTTGCAGCTTGCAAGATGACAGATAACCCCACTTTGCATTTCCCTAGTTGCTGAAGAGAGATGATGGCATAATTGATCATTTCAGCAACTACATACAAAGCACTATAACTACATTAGTCATTAACTGTAATACACAGAACCTGCTGCTACATTGAGTAGTTGAGGCCCATGTAGATAAATAAAAAAGGAATACAGATCACACAAGGGAAAAAGATAAAGAGACTCTTTTCTGAGAGTTTTAGAAGGCAAAGAATTGAAGAAAGCTGGTGTAGAGCCTAAATCACACCAAAATAGTGAGGACTAATGGCCGATTACTATGTTAATTGCATGTTAATCAGGTGTTTAATTATATTCAAGTGATGGGCATATCATGGTTCTAACCTGTGCTCATACATATTGAGGCAGTATGAAACTTGGAGTTGTTGATTGTGAGATATATAAAACATAATGCCTCTCTGCAAATAAAAGAACAAAACCTTACATTGCTTTTAGTGCTATGAACGCTCACTAAGTGCTTCACAAAATCCCTATGAAACAAGGTATCACAGTGAGTCAGGTAAAGAGATACGAGGTCAGGTGACCTTGACCATAGAGGTAGCTATGAAGGATTGTACAGAAGGAGGAGGAAGTGGAGGTGTGTAGGAGGAGCATTTCAGAGCTCAGACCCGAGGCAACTGAAAGCACAGCCTTTAATAGTGGGCAATTAAAATTGTACAAGAACTAGACTCTATTCCTCTCCATCGTCACCTAATTTTTCGAATTCTAATATTCAATGCTGTAATATTGATGCAATTTCCATGTAACGTAAAATGTATTGGTCAGTGCATTGAGTATAAGAGTTGGGAGGTCATGTTGCAGCTGTACAGGACATTGGTGAGGCCACTCTTAGAATATTGCATTCAGTTCTTGTCTCCCTGCTACAGGAAAGATGTTATTAAATTTGAATGGGTTAGAAAAGATTTACAAGGATGTTGCCAGAGTTGGCAGGCAGTCGAAGTCACCTACATGAGAAGTATGTGGGATGAGTGCGCGTAGGGAATTCTGAAGGACTGGGTCCAAAGTCCTGATCAACGTGTTTAGTTCACGGGTGTGCTGTTTGGTCAGATCGGCTGGTAGTTGCCTAAAGTGTTCCTGGTTGTTCTGTTGTCAGTACACTTCTTTGCAGTAGTCTGTTCTATTCTGAATGATGATGGCTCCTCCTTTATCTGCTGGTTTAATGACGATGTTGTGATTGGTTTTGACAGCATGGATGACTGTGTGTTGTAATCAGGTGATGTTTTGCTCTACCTTGTGGGTGCGGCTGATGAATCTTGCATTCATATATTTCCTGATGGTTTGAGCAGGTTTAAGCTAAATGGAGAGGCTGAATAGGCTAGGGCTATTTTCTCTGGAGCATCAGAAGCTGAGGGGTGACCTTATAGAGGTTTAGAAAAATCATTAGGAGCATGGATAGGGTGAAAAAACAATATATTTTCCCAGGGTGAGGGAGTCTAGAACTAGAGGGCATAGGTTTAAGCTGAGAGTGGAAAGATTTAAAAAGGAGCTAAGGGACAACATTTTCACACAGAAGGTTGTGCGTGTATGGAGTGGGCTGCCAAGAGGAAGTGGTGGAGGCTGGTATAATTACAACATTTCAAAGGCATCTGGATGGGTATATGAACAGGAAGGGTGTAGAGGGATATGGATCAAATGCTGGCAAATGCGACTGGATTAATTCAGGATATCTGGTCAGCATGGACGAGTTGGACTAAAGAGTCCATTTCCATGTTGTAGAGCTCTAAAACTCTATGCCTCTAAATTTCTAATTCAAACAAACATAAATTCCTTAGTGAATTGGATCCTCCTCCTACATCTGTTACATGGCCAACAAATCTGATGAGAACATCACATAATACATGCTCAGAAACCACCAAAGAAATTGTAACCTGTCATTGGGCAGCAGCATGAACCATTTCTGAGAATAGAATGACAGATCACTAGGCTCTTGGACTGGAAGGTGCTTTGGAATTGTTGAAAATAGTGCCCAGTGAAGGAACCCTGATGCAAGAGGAAGATAACTTCAAATTGTTAATTTTTTTAAAAACAGAGCTAATTTGAATAAATGAAACGGGCTGGTACTCAAACATGTTATAGTTTTCATACTGTCATGTATGACAGGATAGATGAAATACTCAAAGTTAAAACTAGATGAAAATTGCAGGGTATCATCAGAGATTTAGAAAAGCAATGAATTAGCCTTTGGGAAGTAAAGACATCAATACTTGGTTCTATATCCAAGTCACTTCAAGTTCAAAAGAAAAAGAATATGTTATTAAATATCCAAGTACCACAGCAAGCCTGGAGAAAGAGAGTAGGATCTGCTTGAAGTTGATTGGAAAATTTATCTTTAGTGTTCTCACTGTTGGCCCATTTATAATGAACAGCTTCACTGATTTAAGGAAAGGAAAGTCTGAATCTGGATGAAAGCTCCAAAGGAATTCCAAAAGTTTCAACAATGAGTTCAGATATTTTATCAGTTTAGCAGGGAAGCACGTCAAGAAGCAAGGGAGAGAGTGTTACAACTGCAAAAGGCAGTGTGAGAAAATGAAAAATAAAGGCCATTTTCAAAGGGAGTGAATCCAGGGAAAGACTTAAAAGCTAATGGGTGACAGATCTGCCACTGAACAACTCAGCATGGGAAGGTTTTTAGGAGCCACTGGAGATGCCTGCTAAAAGCAACAAAATCCTCACGTTCAGAAAGATCCGAGAAACAGATTACACACCCTGTCAGACAAAGTGGACATTAACAGGCAACCGAGACACCATAATCAATCACTTGTGAGACACTGAAAGAGATAACAATCCAGAATAACAACAGCAACTACAGATAGGAAAAGTCTGCAAATCTAAATGGAAACAGCAGAACAGTACAGCCATGATTTTATGTATTACTTTAGTTAGTATCCGTCAACTGATCACTCTGGGACTGTTGGATTATTTAGAACTGCTAGCTTATTTTTGATGTAAAAGTTAGCTTTTTTTCTTGCGCCAATGATGAATTATGGAAACATTCCTATTTAAATCCATATTCCTGTTTGAAGATTGACAGATGAACTGTAGAATGAAGATGGAGGTGCATTTATTTACTTTCGAGGATTTTCTTGAACATTAGTGACTGATGCACATTGACTATATTGAAACTGTTTGCAAACTGGTATTATCTGGAGGTGATTTCCTCGAATTCCAGGAGCAGCAATTACTGTTTTATATGCTGTTGCATTGTTTTGGAACTTCAGAAAAAAAAAGTCAAAACAACAGCAGTTTTAAAAGGGACAAGAGCAGACAAAGGTAGCACATGGTGAGGATTGTGCAGGAGAGAGAGAGAGAGAGAGAATCTGCACAGTTACTGCTTTTCCTGTTTTTGAATTCATGTATCGCTGGACATCGGAGTTCATCTGGGAAAATTAACAAACAGTGAAATTCACCACTAATCTCGGAGGAACCGTTGGGTGAACTTAACAGCACAGAATCAGATAAGTTAATTGTTGTTTTAAGTCTGTCCAAGAGAAAGGCTGTATTAGTGAGTATAGTGGGTTCTTTCTTGATTATATGTTTTTGGAGATAAGACTCTTGATTAAACTTAAAATATAAGCCATAGCTATTAATTTAATCTGGGACAGTGTTTGTAGAGGAATAAGACGGTGTTATTTTCTGGGTCTGTAGATTGTAAAGGAGCAAAAACGGCCTTTGCAGTGATAGGTACTTCTTGTCAGATGTGGGAGTTTAAAGAGAGTTTAAGGGTTACTGCAGGTTATATCTGCCATAAATGCTGCTGATGCGAATCTTATCAGATCAAATGGATCGGTTGGAGAGACAGATAGAAGCGATGAGGAATTTGCAACAGCAACAGGATGTGATGGATGGCAGTTATACGAAGGAGGGGTGGCGGCAGTCTCAGATACAGTCACATAGATGGGTTAACTCCAGGAAAGGTAAGAGAGGTAGGCAGCTAGTGTAGGAGTCTTTTGTGGATACACCCATTTCAAACAGGTATGCTGTTTTGGAAAATGTAGGGGGTGATGGATTCTCAGGGGAACGTAGCA
>NC_057724.1:70136973-70157836 GCF_004010195.1 Chiloscyllium plagiosum
AGAAGGACAGATTGCACCTAAATTGGAAGGGGACTAATATACTGGCAGGGAAATTTGCTAGAACTGCTCGGGAGGATGTAAACTAGTAAGGTGGGGGGGGTCCCAGGGAGATAGAGAGGAAAGGGATCACTCTGAGACTGGTACAGTTGAGAACAGAAGTGAGTCAAACAGTCAGGGCAGGCAGGGACAAGGTAGGACTAATAAATTAAACTGCATTTACTTCAATGCAAGGGGTCTAACAAGGAAGTCAGATGAACTCAGGGCATGGTGAGGAACATGGGACTGGGATATCATAGCAATTACAGAAACATGGCTCAGGGATGAGTAGGACTGGCAGCTTAATGTTCCAGGATACAAATGCTACAGGAAGGATAGAAAGGGAGGCAAGAGAGGAGGGGGAGCAGTATTTTTGATAATGGATAGCATTACAGCTGTGTTGAGGGAGGAGATTCCCAGAAATACATCCAGGGAAGTTATTTGGGTGGAACTGAGAAATAAGAAAGGGATGATCACCTTATTGGGATTGTATTATAGACCCCCCAATAGTCAGAGGGAAATTGAGAAACAAATTGTAAGGAGATCTCAGTTATCTGTAAGAATAATAGGGTGGTTATGGTAGGGGATTTTAACTTTCCAAACATCGACTGGGACTGCCATAGTATTAAAAGTGTAGATGGAGAGGAGAGGAAATTCTTAAGTGTGTACAAGACAATTTTCTGATTCAGTATGTGGATGTACCTACTAGAGAAAGTGCAAAACTTGACCTTCGCTTGGGAAATAAGGCAGGGCATGTGACTGAGGTGTCAATGGGGACCACTTTGGGGCCAGCGAACATAATTCTATTTGTTCTAAAATAGTGATGGAAAAGGATAGACCAGATCTAAAAGTTGAAGTTCTAAATTGGAGAAAGGCCAATTTTGACGGTATTAGGTATTAAGAGATACAATTAGTAAGTTTGCAGATGACACCAAAATTGGAGGTGTAGTGGACAGCGAAGAGGGTTATCTCAGATTACAACAGGATCTGGACCAGATGGCCAATGGGCTGAGAAGTGGCAGGGGGAGTTTAATTCAGATAAATGCGAGGTACTGCATTTTGGGAAAGCAAATCTTCGCAGGACTTATTAACTTAATGGTAAGGTCATAGGGAATGTTGCTGAACAAAGAGACCTTGGAGTGCAGGTTCATAGCTCCTTGAAAGTGGAGTCACAGGTAGATAGGATAGTGAAGAAGGCGTTTGGTATGCTTTCCTTTATTGGTCAGAGTATTGAGTACAAGATTTGGGAGGTCATGTTACGGCTGTACAGGACATTTGTTAGGCCACTGTTGGAATATTGCGTGCAATTCTGGTCTCCTTCCTATCGGAAAGATGTTGTGAAACTTGAAAGGGTTCAGAAAAGATTTACAAGGATGTTGCCAGGGTTGTAGGATTTGAGCTATAGGGAGAGGCTGAACAGGCTGGGGCTGTTTACCTTGGAGCGTCAGAGGCTGAGGGGTGACCTTATAGAGGTTTACAAATTTATGAGGGGCATTGATAGGATAAATAGACAAAGTATTTTCCCTGGGGTTGGGGAGTCCAGAACCAAAGGGCATAGGTTTAGGGTGAGAGCGGAAAGACATAAAAGAGACCTTAGGGGCAACTTTTTCACACAGAGGATGGTATGTGCATGGAATGAGCTGCCAGATGATGTGGTGGAGGCTGGTACAATTGCAACATTTATGAGGCATTTGGATGGATATATGAATAGAAAGGTTTTGGAGGGATATGGGCCGGGTGCTGGCAGGTGGGACTAGATTGGATTAGGATATCTGGTCGGCATGGACAGGTTGGACTGAAGGGTCTGTTTCCATGCTGTACATCTGTATGACTGTATATGACACTTCACAACGCCCCTGTGGTGTTTATTCCCCATGATTTTTTTGTGAAGAAGTAATGTCTCTGTTTAATGAAGCATGATGATGTTTATTTTATACATGAAACCTTAAGTGCAAATACTACACCTAAATTATTCTATGGTTGTCTACATTTTTTATGCGTCATGCTTTGAACTTTTTTTCTTAAGTATTTCTTCAAACATTCTTCAGCAATGCTTTCCTCACTAGATTTGCTTTTCTACATAAACCTTATACATAACCCTTGAGATCAACTTTTTCTTTTACTAGTTTTGCTGAGTGTAAAAATAAATGCTATGTTTTGAAGTACGGTCAATTGCCTCGTCCTTTACATGTGCAATCAGCAAAATGCTTCTTCCTGTTACTTGGTTTTCAGATTTTTACTCCTTTATAAGTAAATTAAAAGTTTATTTATAAATTCCTTCCATTAATTATGCTCAAATTCACCATCAGAAGCTTAGATTTTGCGATAAATAATTTTTATCCACATTAACCTTCTCCCTTTTTAACTAACTTCATAAGATAGTGGAGCAGAATTAGGCCAGTTGGCCAATCAAGTCTGTTCTGTCGTTCAATCATAGCTGATATAAACAATAGAAACACAGAATATAGGACAGGAGGAGACCATTCAGCCCTTCGAGCCTGGTCTGCCATTCATCATGATCTTGACTGATCATCCAACTCAATAATCTAATCCTGCTTTCTCCCCATAACCTTTGGTCCCATTTGCCCCAAGTGCTATATCTAGCCACCCCTTGAACACATTTAATGTTTTGACAACTACTTCCTGTGGTAATGAATTCTACATGCCCACGACCCTTTGGCTGAAGAAATGTCTCATCTTCATCCTAAATGGTCCACCCTGAATCCTCAGAGTGTGATCCCTTGTTCTGGATGCACCCACCATTGGGGACATCCTTGCTGCATCTACCCTGTCTAGTTCTGTTATAATTTTATAAGTCTCAATGAGATCCCCCCTCACTTGTCTGAACTCCAGTGAAAACAATCCTAACCCTAGCTCTCTCCTGATACATCAGTCCCACCACCCCTAGAATTCCTGGGAATTTTTCGCTGCACTCCCTCAAAAGCAAGAGCATCCTTCCTCAGAAAAGGGGGCCACGACTGGTGTGGTCTCACCAAGGTGTGGTCTCACTAAGATCCTGTATAACTGCAATAACACATCCCTGCTCCCATACTCGAAACCTCTTGCAATGAAGGCCAACATACCATTTGCCTTCTTTACTGCCTGCTACACCTGAGTGTTTACCTTGAGTGACTGGTGCACAAGGACACCCAGGTCCTGCTGCACACTCCCCTCTCCCAATTTACAGCCATTCAGGTTGTAATCTGCCTTCTTGTTTTACTTCCAAAATGAATAACCTCACATTTATCCAAATTAAACTGCATCTGCCATTGATTTGCCCACTCATTCAATCTGTCCAGATTATGCTGAAGCATCTCTGCATCCTCGTCACAGTTCACCCTCTGCCCAATTTGGTATCATCTGCAAAATTTGACATATTACATTTTGTTCCCTCATCCAAATCATTAATAGATATTGTGAATAGCTGGATCCTCGCACACATCTCTCTGCCACTCCACTAGTTACAGCCTGCCAATTTGAAAAGGACTCATTAGTTCCTACTTTTTGTTTCCTCTCTGCCAGCCAGTTTTCTGCCCATCTTAATACACTTACCCAATTCCCTGCACTTTAATCTTGCACAATAATCTCGTAGTTGGACTTCGTCAAATACTTTCTGAAAGTCCAAATATACCACAACAACTGGCTCTATCTCGTCAACTCTACCAGTTACATCTTTGTAGAATTCCAACAGATTTGTCAAACATGATTTCCCCTTCATTAATCCATGATGACTCTGTCTGATTCAGCCTCTACTTTCTAAATGCCCAGCTGCAATTTCCTTGATAATGGGATTCGAGAATATTCCCCACTACCAATGTTAGACTTATCGGTCTAAAATTCCCTGATTTCTCTCTACTTCCCTTTTTGAATATTGGATGACATTAGCTACCTTCCAAACAGCAGGACTCTTCCAGAGTCTATAGAATCCTGGAAGATAAACACCAATGCATCCATTATTTCCTGAGCCACTTCCTTAAGTACTCTGGGATATAGATTATCAGGCCTGGGGATTTATCCGCCTTCAATCCCTTCAATGTTCCCGGCACCATTTCTCTACTAATATTGATCTTCCTCAGTTCTTCCCTCTCACTAAATAGTGCATTCTCCAACATCTTTGGTATCTGATTTGTGACCTCTTTTGTGAATACAGAGCCAGAATATGTATTCAGTTGCTCAACCATTTCTTTGTCCCATATTATACATTCCGCTGTTTCTATCTGGAGGGGACCGACATTTGTCTTCATTAATCTCTTTCTTTTCATGTAGCTATAGAAAATGTCAGTGTCCGTCTTTATGGTCCCTGCAAGGGGCATGTCAATTTGATAGCTTTCAACGGTTATACAGTAAATGAAAAATATTATCAGACATGACTTACATATATAAGGATGATGTGCAAATAAGGTGTAGTATACATCATCACAGGAAGTGATGCAAATCACATGACATGATCATGATCTTGCTCTCTTACAGCCTTGTACCAAGATGAAGCCCACTTTAGGTATTGTGGCTGCAGTTACAATCTCAAATACCAGTTAATGTTGTTCTTTCAACCTTGGCAGCACAACCAGATTAATAATATTTTAAAATAATGAAAACCTGCTGTGTTGGGTAATGGCTCTAAAAGGGATTAATTTTCATGTTAAATCAGCCACACCTTTTTCACTGATTCCCACATAGTCTGTAACTGTAGTCTGTAACTGGACCCAAGGAGACTTCCTGTAGCTTTTGGAGGGAGCAGATGCATCCGTACCAGTTCCCCAAAGCTCTAGTCATTATGCCTGGCTGAATATAATTGTAATTGTCGCCACTATGCAATAAACCTTCTCATTATCTATAAACAGTACCTCTTCCATGGGTTCTCAACAGTGGTGTGTCCTCTACCACTGATCATTACATAGATGCAAGACAAAGCAAAACTAAAAGGAGGTTTCAGGAGTGATCACCTGGGAAAATGTTGTACAACTGGCAAACATTATAATCTACAGAACAGAAAACTGGTCCATATGTATGTGTAAAATTTTATAAAGAACCCAAGCTATCTCCAGCTTGAATGATTGCCTCCCAATACTCCACAAGTGCATCCATTTTCTCTTTAAATGAGGTAATACCTTACGCTTCAATCCTGGTAGTGGTTGTGACTTCCACATTGTTATAACTCTCCATGCAATGAAATTCCTCCCAATTTTTTTTTTAAAGTTAGCGTCTGTCTTGTACTTTTGTTTGCCTTTTCCAAGACTCTCAGATTCATCCTGCCAAACTGATTCATCACTTTGGCAAGTCTTTTTCTTCAGTTGAGAAACTAGCCCAGTCTGCTTGATATTTCCTAATATTTAATTCTCCCTTCTCAGAAGTTCCACGTAAGTTTTTTGAACAGTTGCCTTAATATCAGTTTTGTGGTGGTTCAGATGTAATCCAAATGAGATTGTATGTGACCGTATGATGATCTCTCAACTTTTGGGATTTTATTTCTGTTAAAAAAATAAATTCATCATCATCTTGTTCAGAATCTGTGTACCAAATTTTCCAATGTGTAAATTTCTGGAAGTGCCTCCTTAATCTTTGTCACGCTGTTTTATGTTGCTCACAATTTTGTTTTTAAATTTATTCAGAGGATTCTCGGCATTGTTGGTAAGGCTAGTATTTATTGTCCAACTCAAATTACCCAGAGGGCAATTAAGAGTTAACACATTGCTGGAATCACATGTCAGCCAGACCAGATTAGGATGGCAGATTTCCACCCTCGATGGGTATTGATGTTTCTAGCACAATCAACTGTAGTTACATTCTCACCACTTGGCCAGCGCTTCATTCCAGATTTTACTAAATTCAAATTGTACCAACTGACATAATGGGATTTGATCCCATGTCCATTTGAACCCATTGGCCTGAAACTCTGGATTACGAGCCTAGTGACATTAAGACTACACCACTGCTTTATTATGCAGACAGCTACCCTTCACAGTGCCACTCTCATGCAATATTGCATTTAGCAGCAGTGGAATTGAGAGAGCACAGAATTCACACTTCACTCACCAACTTTAAAGCCCAGATGCACATTTCAAGCCCATTTCATTCGGAACCAGCCTGGTCTGAAGTAGCCATCCAGGTCAGTGCAGTGTCCATGACCCAGAGGGACGTGCAGCATTGCCACTGGGAAGATCAATGACTTCTACACTCCTTGGAGGTAAGTACAACTGTTCTCTCTCTGTTACCTCAAGCATACTTTAACTCTGCCACTGCACCCACCTCCCACCAAAGCTTGTGGTCTACATTGTCAATATTGTGTGCAGCGTCTTCATTCAATGACTCTCGCCCAAACCATTCCCCCTCCTCCAATCTACTAAGCATTTCTACCCTTTCTGTGCTTCCTATGCACTCACCAAGGTAACCCCACCACTTTTCCTGACTGAGGGATGGGCCAGCCCTTAACTGATCATAGTTGCCCTTTACTGGACTCAGGACTCGTCCCCTTCGACTTTCTGGCATGGTCATTTGGTTGAAACCTATGCAGCATGCTTGTCGTATACTCTGTTGCCACATGCTGTACTTCACTGACGTAGCAGAGAGCACTGCAGCAAGATGCCCATCCCTTTGACTGTTCTTTGCTGTAAACCATGACCAGCTGCTTGGCTTTCTAACCGCACGAGGCAAGGCAAAGCAAAACAGACGCTGGCTGCAAAGCAAGGGAGCTCTAAGAAAGCAAACTAAGTACACCCAGATGTATCCTGAACCATTGCGTGAGATAGGTATCTGTCCCTGGGCACAAATGATGTTGGCAGCAGCATTCTAATGTCACATGTCAATGAACTTAAGGACAGTACAGAGGCGATGAGCTATACTCCAAGGTTGGTCAAGGTTTGCCTTAATGATATGGTGAAGCTAGTTGGTGATTTGTCAATGCTAACTTCCAGGGATGGGGAGGTGCCCCAAGATGTTGGGGTATACTGACCAAGGCTCCCTGGAAATTTGCAGCTGCCAGCTACCTGCTCAGATCTCCAACATTGGGAATTGTCACTGTCTAGTTTCCATCCACTACCTGGAAAAATAGCACCCTGCTAAAGATGAGGTGTGATGTGGTAACAATTACATATTTTAGCAAATGGGCAACTCATCACTTACTAGTGAGATTCTAACCCCTCTACTGAAGCCTTAAGCAGATGGTAAAACTATCTTTCTTCACATTGAGAATCTAGTTTGTTTACATTCTTAGTATGATCCCAATGTCTCACTATTGCCCACATTTTTCAGAGGCTGGGAAAATTCTGCCCTCTCAACCAACATTGGAGATGTTAATTATTTATGTAAATGCACAGATCTCTGAATTCCTATATTTTGTTTAGTTTCTTACCCAAATTATTTTGAAGGCAGAGGTCGATAGATTCTTGATGACCATGGGGTTGAAAGATTATTGGGGGATATTATTGGGGAAATGAAGAGTTGAGGTTGAGGTCAGGCATTTTTTAAATGGCAGAGTAGGCTTAAGGGCCAAATGGCCTCCTCTTGTTCGTTGTTCATTTGTTTACAATCTTTGAATAAAAATGGTCTCTCACTCACACCATTGAGTTGGCTCATCCCATCCTCAGAGCATCTCACCTTATCCCTGCATTCCCAATGGCTAAACCACCTAGCCTACACATTCCTGAATATTATGAGCAATTTAGCATGGCCAATCCACCCAGCCTGCACATCTTTGGATTGTGGGAGGAAATCCACTCTGACACGGGGAGAACGTGCAAACTCCACACAGACAGTTGCCCGAGGGTGAAATCAAACCTGGGTTCCTGGCACTGTGAGGCAGCAGTGATAGAGATTGAAGAGGGATTTCTTCACCCATAGAGTACTGACATTTTTGAATTTTCTATGCCAGAGGGCATGGAGACTCAGACCTCTATGTTCAAGACAGTGATCAATAGGTTTCTAGATGTTAAAGATGTCGAGTGATATGACTATAGTACAAGCAAATAGGATTGAGGTAGAAGATCGCCATGGTCCAGTTAAATGGAGAAGCAGTCTCGAGGGACCGAATGGCCTATTCTGGTTCTTATTCTCTTTGTCTCAACAGCAAACACTTTCTTTCATTCTCTCGAGCTCACTTTCTTGCCACTGGCAAGAATTGAGACTTGTATCTGACCCAAATCATCACAGGTGCCTCTCGAGACCAGCCTGCATAAAAATATTGAGTTCTCTTTCATTTTCATGACATTCATGGACCCCTTTACTTTGTGAGCAGGTTCTCTTCCTACTGCTGAGTGACTGCTCAAGGTTGGCTCGACCAAAGAAAAGCAAAAGAAAGATGGATGACTTTCTAGGTGAATTTGAATCATGGTTCAAATGGCTTTAAAAAGGGAACCAGGTATTATGCTTGGTCAATATGGCTTGTCAATATACAAAATGAACCTCATTTGCTTGAAAAAGGTATCAATATCCAGACACATCAGAGAAAGAAGGCACTTATTTTTCAGAAGTAGATCAGAGAGAGAGAGAGATATAGAGAGAGAGAGAGCACGAGTGCGAGAGCAAGAGCGAGATATAGAGAGAGAAAGAGAGAGAGAGAGAGAGCACACGCAAAAAAAGAGTACAAGAGAAAAAGCTCGACTATTTCTCAATAGAATCTCCAACCAACAAAATGGACTACTTCTGTCAAATGCATAAATACATTTAATAGGATATTTGAGCTAAATATTGTGATATGTTCACTTACAGGGAGTATGGTGACATATATTAATGAAGAATTAACATGTGAGAAGTGAATAAAGCAGCTGCTATTTATGATTCTGCCTTCAATTGGTTTAATCTGATTTTTTTTGTTTTAATTCAATACTTGTGGGCGGCACAGTGGCACAGTGGTTAGCACTGCTGCCTCACAGCGCCAGAGACCCGGGTTCAATTCCCGACTCAGGCGACTGACTGTGTGGAGTTTGCACATTCTCCCCGTGTCTGCGTGGTTTCCTCTGGTTTCCTCCCACAGTCCAAAAATATGCAGGTAGGTGAATTGGCCATGCTAAATTGCCCGTAGTGTTAGGTGCAGGGGTAAATGCAGGGGAATGGGTCTGGGTGCATGCACTTCGGCGGGTCGGTGTGGACTTGTTGGGCCGAAAGGCCTGTTTCCACACTGTAAGTAATCTAATGCTAATCATTTCAAACCTGTGCCCATTTAAATATTTGATCCTGAGTACACAATAAATTAAATCTATTAAGAGCAACTTACGGTGATTTGAGTCAAAGGTGATAGTGTTGTAGTAATGTTACTGGACTAATCCATGGCCCAAGTTAATCATCTGGGGATACAGGTTCAAATCCCACCACAGCCAATGTTTTAACTTCAATTAATAAATGGAATATAAAGCCAGTCTCAGGCATGGTGGTCATTAATCTTCTTTAGGGAAGGAAATCTGCTGTCTGCATATGGTCTGACCTATAAATAACTCCAGATCCTCAGCAAATTGGTTGATTCTTAACTGCCGACTGATGTCATCCTGCAAGCCATTTGATTCAAGGAGAACTGGAGATGAGCAACATTGCGAACCTTGCGAGCGATGGTCGCATTCCCGAAAAAGAATTAAGTAAACTAAAATCGAGTGAGTAATCAGATTGTTCATCAGTAATCTGATCAAAAGAAACACATTGGGTTACATTCCATGTCTAGTATGCAGGAAGCCTTTAAGAGACACGTCTATGATATCACCACCATATCATAGCATACAACCGAGGGTGTAAAGGTCTCAGTCTCCAGCATAACCAAGGTCTTTTTCAGAAATGATATCAAGTCATAGAGGTCTACAGCATGAAAACAATCTGTCCATGCCACCCAGTTTTCACAATAAACTAGTCACATTTTCTTGCATCTCTCCATACCTATCCCATCCATGAACCCATCTGATTGTTTCTTAAATGATGAAAGAGTACTTGCTTCCACCACTACCTCTGGCAGCATCTTCCAGACAGATACTCACCACCCTCTGTGAAAGAATTGCCCCCGGACCCTTTTGTATCTCTTCCCCTCTCACCTTAAACCTATGCCCTCTAGTTGCAGATTTCTCTACCATTAGCAAAAGCTGTTGGCTATCTAGAGAATAGAATCTTTACAGAAAGCAGACTGTCAGGATGTTTAGTCCAGCTAGCTGTGAGAGTTGTGAGTTTATAAAGAATATCTATGCCTCTTTTGATTTTATTGACCTCTATAAAGGTTACCCCTCAGTCTCCTATGCTCCAGAGAAAAGTGTCCTAGACTATCCAACCTCTCCTAATAACTCAAAACTTCCTGTCCAGGTAGCATCCTCGTAAATCTTTTCTGCACTCTTTCCAGTTTAATGATATCCTTTCTGTACTAGGGCGACCAGAAGTGCATGTGGTACTCAAAATGTGGCCTCACTAACGTCTTGTACAGCTGAAATAAGATACCCCAACTTCTATACTCAATGCCCTGACCTAGTATGCCAAAAGCCTTCTTCATTACCCTGTTTACCTGGAGCTATGATGCTTTACCTCCAGATCTCTTTGTTTTCTCACACTCCCTAGGACCCTACCATTGACTGTGTAAGTCCTGCCCTAGTTTGATGCACCAAAATGCAACATCTTGCATTTTCAAAATTAAACTCCATTTGCCATTCCTTAGCCCACTGACCCCGTTGATCAAGAGTTTGCCGCATTTCCAGATAAGCCCTTCTTCAGGAAGAAGGTTATGCCCGAAACGTCGATTCTCCTGTTCCCTGGATGCTGCCTGACATGCTGCGCTTTTCCAGCAACACATTTTCAGCTTCTTCCATGTCCACTATACCGGCAATCTTGGTGTCATCTACAACCAATCTTGATGTCAATCTGTCATCATACGCTGATGGAACTACGCTCCAGTTTGGAATTGAAGAAAATCCTAGCAGCTCAGAAACGGAGGTGCCATGAATATAATACACATACATACCAGGAGCTGTAACAAACATCTGTTGAATGTTTCTGTGCTACACCACCCACATCTTTTCTCCCGTAACATAAGGATAAAAAAAGCATTCCCATATCAGATATGAATACACAGCTGCAGGCAAAAGTCCACAATACAATGACAGACAAAACACATAAACAGTATGTTTTATAAGAAGTGAAAGTACTTCCAGTCCCTCTAATTGGAGTCTGTCTGTTGACGAAGCTACGGAGTACTTGTAATAACTGGTATTTTTCTTCATCGTCTATTTTTCTCTTTACATTGTGCTTCTGTTCTTAGTGGAGACTCTGAAAAGGAGAAAGTGATGACTGAAGATGCTGGACATCAGAGTCGAACAGTGTGGTGCTGGAAAAGCACAGCCAGTCAGGCAGCATTCAAGGAGCAGGAGAATCGACATTTCGGACATAAACCCTTCATCAGGAATGAGGTTTGTGGGCCAAGGGGGCTCAGAGATAAATGGGAGGGGAGTGGGGTTGGGGGGGGAAGGTAGCTGGGAATGTGACAGGTAAATGAAGGTGGGGGTGAAAGTGAAAGGTTGGAGAGAATCGGTGGTAAGGAAGATGGGCAGGTAGGACTGTTCAAGAGGTCGGTACCGAGTTGGAAGGTGGGACTGGGATAAGTTGGGAATGGGGAAATGGGGAAACTGGTGAAATCCACATTGATTCCTTGTAGTTGGAGGGTCTCAAGGTAGAAAAGGAGGTGTTCTTCCTCCATGCGTCAGATGGTTAGGGTTTTTGGCTATGGTGGAGGCCCGGTACCTGCATGTCCTTGGTGGAGTGGGAGGGAGAGTTAAAAGTGTTCAGCCACGGGGCGGTGGGATTGGTTACTGTCGGTGTACCAGAGATGTTCCCTGAAACGACCTGCAAGTTGGCATCCTGTCTCCCTGATGTAGAGGATACCACATTGGGTCCAACAGTAGTTGACATGTGTGGAAGTACAGGTAAATTTCTGTTGGATGTGGAACGATCCTTTGGGGCCTTGGATGGCGGAGGTATGGGCACAGGTATTGCACTTCTTGCAGTGGCAGGGGAAGGTGCAAGGAGGGGAGTATAGTTGGTACGTGCGTGGACTTGACAAGGGAGCCTTGGAGACAATGGTCACTGCAGAACGCAGGTAGGGGTGGGGAGGAAAACATATCCCTAGTGATGTTTAATCGCACCTTACACCCCACCAACCTCTGGATGCATCGCATCACCCTCTGTCATTTCCACTACCGACAAACTGACCCCACCGCCAGAGATACATTTCCCTCCCCATCCCTATCTACATTTCAGAGAGACCATTCCCTCCCAGACTCCCTCGCCAGATCCACGTCCCCCGCCAATCCACCCTCCCCTTCCGCCACCTTCCCTTGCCACTGCAAGAAGTTCAAAAGCTGTGTCCAGACCTCCCGCCTCACCTCCACCCCAGGCCCCGAAGGATCCTTCCACATCTATTTACCTGTACTTCCACATATGTCACCTACGGTGTCCGTGGCACCCAGTGTGGTATCCCCTCCATTGGGGAGACAGGACACCAACTTATGGATCATTTCAGAGAACATCTCTGAGAAAGCCATGCCAACCAACCCCACCACCCTGTGGCTGAACACTTTAACTCACCCTCCCACTCCGCTAAGGACATGCAGGTCCTGGGCCTCCTCCATCGCCAAACCCTAACCACCCGATGCCTGGAGGAAGAATGCCTTATCTTCTGCCTTGGGACCGTCCAACCACATGTGATCAACATGGATTTCACCAGTTTCCCCATTTCCCCTCTCCCCACCTTATTCCAATCCCTACCTTCCAACTTGGTATTGTCCTACCTGTCTATCTTCCTTCCCACCTATCCACCCCAACTCCCTCTCCGATCTATCACATTTACCCCCACCTTCATCTACATATCGCACTCCCAGCTATCTTCCCCTCAACCTCATCCCCTGCCCATTTATCTCTGAGACCCCTTGAACCCACAAGCCTAATTTCTGATGAAGAGCTTATGCCCGAAACATCGATTCTCCTGCTCCTCAGATGCTTCCTGACCAGCTGTGTTTTACCAGCACCACACTTTTCAACAGTGGAGACTCTGTTTAGTTGTGTTGTTGACTTCACTCACACAACAAGAAGCAATACATTGTACATGAGAAATCTGAATGTATTATTTTCCAAGTGTTTAAAGTACTTGTCAGAAAATTGTACTCTGTGTGGCATCTCACTTTCTATCATGGGCACTTAGCAGCAGAGAATGCAATTGGAAATGACCTCTTGAATGTAAAGCTCAGGATGTGTAATGAAAAATCCTTTACATTTTAAATGGAAAAACCACAATGATCATTCTGGAACCAGAGTCAATTGCAGATCTGAAGTATCCAAATCCATCACTTGATTTTGTTGCAGAAAATAAGAAAGACAGGATTAGCACAAATGTAACTAACATCTTAATCAACCAATTATTCTCCCATTGTTCTTCTAGTGAGTGATGCTTGACAATTACTGTAAATTGGAGCTTCCCAAAATGGGTGTCGGGACCTCAGTGGGCTCACCAGCTGACATTCTGATATCACAAGCTCCGTGGTGGCAGTGTTCACAGTGATCCTAAAAACTGAAATACTCCTTGATTTTTAACTTGTTTGCTTGCTGATATTTCCTAAAGCAAGGACATTCCCATTAGCACCCCGGGAGTCCCTCTCGAATATAGGTTTTAGAAAGAAACTCCAGAAATACAATCAAGTTAATCATTAAAAAAAAAACTCTGGTACACAGAGACCAAAATCCAGATGCCACTTGTTCAAAATCCAAACTCTGAAATAAATGATTTTATTTTTATTCATTCATGGGCCAGCCAGTCTTTATTTCCCATTGCTAGGTGCCTCCGTGAAGGGGGTGGTAAGCTGCAACCAGGCAACAGAGACCCAAGGCAATGTAGTTTGACTCTTAACTGTTCTTTGGAATGGGCAATAAATGCTGAGCTAGCTAGAGACACCCTCATCTGGGTGTGACAAAAGAATGCCTGGTGCTAGCAAGAGACAATGCTGTTAACATTATCAAGTAACTCTAAGGAAGTCTGTCATTTTAATGAGGGTGAATGCTTCCAAAGGCATGTGTGCAAGTTTCTGAGAGATTCTTATACAATTTAATAACTAATTAAAAGATCAGAGTGCAACAATGGCTTGCTTGTTGTATGTGCTGAACTAGTGTCCTCTTTTGATGTTCTTTTTGAGATTTATCATCCTTTCAATTTAATCCCTCAGGGAAGATTAACAAATATAATTGACAAATGTGTAGACAGCACAACAGTGCCATCACACATGCCCCATGCCTTTCTGGAACAAAGTTAACGAAAATATAAAAGTTAAAAATCACAGAACACTAGGTTATAGTCCAACAGGTTTATTTGGAAGCACTAGCTTTTGGAGCTCTGCTCCTTCATCAGGTGGTAGTGGAGTATTACTCCAAAGGGCCTTTTCTCGGCTGAATGAATTAATGAATCTTCAGATTTAAAAGTGGGTCCTTAGTGCACACAGCAAGAATTGTATATTGTTAAATGGCTCCAAGCTTGTAGGAAGTCAGGAAGTTCATTTCCTTGACAGAGAATTCATTGCTTTCTCCATAATTTCCCAGTTCTCTTCATTCTCTCAGTCCCAACAGTATCCTTTTTAAATTTACTTTGAATCAATTTGTTTGGACATGTTACAAAACAGCCCCTGGGCATAAGTTCATAAGATCTAGGAGCAGAATTAGGCCAATGGGCCCATTAAGTCCTCTCCGCCATTCGATTATGGCTAATACGTTCCTTACCCACATTTTCCTGTCTTCTCCTGATAACCCTTTCAACCTATTATCAATTTAAAATCTGTCTAACTCCTCCTTAAATTCACTCACTGTCCCGGCGTCCACCACACTTTGGGGGTAGCAAATTAAACGATTCACAACCCTTTGGGAGAACTAGTTTCTCCTCAAATCTGTTTTAAATTTGCTATCCCTTATCCTAAGACCATGACCTCTCATCTGAGAATGTGTGGCACGGTGGCACAGTGGTTAGCACTGCTGCCTCACAGCGCCAGAGACCCAGGTTCAATTCCCGCCTCAGGCGACTGACTGTGTGGAGTTTGCACGTTCTACCCGTGTCTGCGTGGGTTTCCTCTGGGTGCTCCGGTTTCCTCCCACCATCCAAAAGATGTGCAGGTCAGGTGAATTGGCCATGCTAAGTTGCCCGTAGTGTTAGGTAAGGGGTAAATGTAGGGGTATGGGTGGGTTGCGCTCCCGCGGGGCGGTGTGGACTTGTTAGGCCGAAGGGCCTGTTTCCACTCTGTAAGTAATCTAATCTAATCTAATGCCCCACAATAGGAAGTATTAGCTCCATGTCTATTTTATCCACACCGTTTCGACCTTGAATATATCAATTTGATCTCCCTTTGGATGGGTCTTGAAACATGATTTTCCGGACAATACAGAGGGATGCTATCTCCATATCACAAGTAAACCATTAAGCAATCATC
The DNA here is from genome assembly GCF_004010195.1 of Chiloscyllium plagiosum. Lineage (NCBI taxonomy): Eukaryota > Metazoa > Chordata > Chondrichthyes > Orectolobiformes > Hemiscylliidae > Chiloscyllium > Chiloscyllium plagiosum. Next base: position 70,152,423 of record NC_057724.1, read on the forward strand.
ACCCACTACTTGATTACTCATAAATCATTTCAGAAATGCTATGACACATCGCTGGTTAGAGAAAAAAAAAAATCACTCCAGATGCTGGGATCCAAGGTAGATAAGCAAAAAGCTGGAAGAACACAGCAAGCCAGGCAGCATCAGGGAAGTGCAGAAGTCAACGTTTCGGGTTCAACCTTTCTTCAGGGTTTGGGGTAGGTGTAAGGGGAACTGCAAATGAAGGAGGGTTTTGGGCGAGGCCAGCAAGCAGGGTGGTGAGGTAGGGATAGGTGAAGACAGGTAGAGGGTATGACCTGGTTGGTAGCTGGAAGGAAGGGTCAATCAGAGGAATGGAAGGGAGGGGGAGGGGCTGGGAAAGGAGTCCAGGGATTGGAAGGGCGATTATTTGAAATTGGAGAACTCAATGTTGCGTCATCCAGGCTGAAGGCTGCCCAGGCAGTCTGATTCACTGTGGCAGTGGAGGAGGCCAAGGATGGTCATGTCAGAAAGGGAGAGGGAAGGGAATTAAAATGGTCAGTGACTGGGAGACCAGGTCAGACTCAGCCTCTGCAGGCCTATCTGAGATGCTCGGCAAAACATGCCCTGAGTTTACATTTGATTTACCCGATGTAAAGAAGACCATATTGGGAGCACCAGATACAGGAAACTTGGTAGAGAGGCAGGTGAATCTCTGTCTCACCTGGAAGGACTGTTTGGGGCCCCAGATGGAGGTGAGGAGGGTGGTTTGCTGGCAGGATTTGCATCTTTAGTGGTTGCCAGGAAAGGTACCTGGGGGTTCGGAGGTAGGGGACGTTGGTGGAGAGAGTGGTGCGAACCAAGGATTGGCAAAGGCTCATTCCTGAAGAAGGGGCACGCCCGAAACATCAATTTCTCCACCTCCTGATGCTGCCTGCTTGCTTTGTTCTTCCAGCCTCCTGCTTATCGACCATGATGCATCTCTGAAACAAGTCGAACTTGTACCTAGGCATCCTGACTCAGAGGTAGAAACTTTTCAAAAAAGATTATTGAACAAACATGTCTGAATTAGTAACTGCCCTTTCAGTATGTTAACTGGAATTTGGTTTTTTGGGATGGTACGGTGGCTCAGTGGTTAGCACTGCTGCCTCCCAGTGCCAGGGACCCAGGTTCAATTCCAGCCTTGAGTAACTGTCTGTGTGGAGTTTGCACATTCTCCCCATGTCTGCGTGGATTTCCTCCCACAATCCAAAAGATGTGCATGTCAGCTGAACTGGCCATGCTAAATTGCCCATTGTGTGAGGTGCATTAGTCAGAGGGAAATGGGTTACTCTTCGGAGGATGAGTGTGGACTTGTTAGGCCAAAGGGCTTTTTCCACACTGTTGGGTATCTAATCTCATACTGTTGTTCTGTTAAAGTTGTCAAGCATGTTCTTTTGTAGGAATCGTCCATGTTTGAAGCAGCTCACAGCTCAGAATTATTTGGAATTCTGAGAAGACAATGGAAGCCAGGAACGGAATCATCGTAAACCCACAAAAAAAAAGCTTCAACTTAGTTCCATTTTAAGCAATCAGTATAGTGTTGGGGACAAAGAAGGTTTAAAATGTGAGGCGTAAACATCGGTGTTCAAATGTCAGCCAATGGATGTGATACTTACCAGGCAATTGAAAGTCTTTTAAGGCCATGAATTAAACTTCTGTACAAACTACATTTGTACAAATCTTGTGAAACCAATGAAATGCCTGAATATTAGAATTCACAGTCACTGACACCAGAAAATAAAATATCTCAGACATTTAAGTGCCAAAGTGGAAAATATGGCCTTATTTCTAAAACTCACATTCTGCACCTTGGACAGTCATAGAATCTCTAAAGTGCAGAAGAACCCTTTTGATTGATCACATCCTCACCCAGACCCACACCTTACCCCTTAACACTGCATTTCCCATGGCTAACCCAGCTAGATTATGATGTGGAGGAGCAGGTGTTGGACTGGGGTGGACAAAGTTAAAAAATCACACAATGCCAGGTTATAGTTCAACAGGTTTATTTGGAAGCACTGGCTGCTCCTCCATAAGGTAGTTCTGAAGCAGGACTATAAGACAGATAATTTATAGCAAAAGATTACAGTGTCATGCCACTGAAATGATACAATGAACAAATCTAGATTGTTGTTAAGTCTTTCATCTTTTAAAAGGGTTGCAGGTTTCGGTTCATTAATGTATAAATCTCAGAACTTCTGTTAAGTCATTTTCTCAGGATAACTTAAGGGTTAATTTAAAAAAAGGTGACATCTCAGCTCAGGCAATGCATTAAAGGTGTGGAGTTAGAGTCTGTCTTGATATCATTTCAGTTGCATAACACTATAATCTTTTGCTATCAATTCTGTGTTTTATGATCCTGCTTCACAACCATCAAATAAAGGAGCAGCGCTCCAAAAGCTAGTGCTTGCTAATAAACCTGTTGGACCATAACCTGGTGTTGTGAGATTTTTAACTTTGTCCATCCAGACTACACATCCCTGGACACTATGGGCAATTTAGCTTGGCCAACCCACCTAACCTACACATCCTTGGACTGTGAGAGAAAACTCATGCTGACACAGGGAGAATATGCAAACTCTACACAGACAGACAATCACCTGAGGGTGGAATCAAACCGGAGCCTCTGAGACACCCAGTTACACACTCTAGGACTCAATACTGAATTCCGTAACTTCTGATCCTAGCCTCATGTTGTCCCTCCCCTTCATTTCTTATACTTGTCTTCCCCACACCACTCACTTGGTGTGTCTTGTTACTTTGATGTCACTTGAGAAGGCCCACTTTCAACCTGCCACACCTTGATTTATACCTACGTTATATGTCTATTTCACTTGTACCCTAATTAACAATCTCTTTGCCTTTTGCACTGGACTGTTACAAAATTCCTTCACCTTGCCTCTCCTCTGTTTCTATCACAAGTTTCCAACAATTTTCTAACAACTTTCAGTTCTCAAGAAGAGTTGTGTTGGACTGGAAACATTATCTCTATTTCTCTTTGTTCAGAGGTTGTCAAACCTGAGATGTTCCAGACAGAATGAGGTCAGGATTAGAAATCATGGCATTCAATATTGAGACCTAAACTGAGCTGCTCCAGAAATTCACTTGGTTTGCTGAAGCGTATTGATGCAGGCTTTTCAATGTCCATCCCTCCCACACCCACACACTTTGTACTATCATGCAGCTTGCAAAATGTAATGAGAGTCTAACTCTGTGTGCAAAAGCAAAGTTCTGAGATAAACCACTCACTGCAACGGTCAGTGGGAATTTCAAAAAGCACGGACGTGTGCAAGGCCAGTTTTCCCAGCTCCACAGGAAAATCCAGCTCTGAGACTGCTGTCGAAGTAAGCATGTTACATTTTAGTGAGGTCTCCCCAGCCCCTTCTCCCTGACCTCCACAAACCTTATCTGATAAATATTTCTTCAGAAAAGCTGAGAAACCTAAAACTTCCAAATGACGTGGGCTTAGCCTACAGAAAAATCAAAATTGTGTATAGCATAATCGGCAAAGTAAGGTGGAATGGGTAACACATGCTGCCATTAGCAGTGCTGGCCATATCCCAGGAACAAATATGGTACACCATTTCAAGGCACAATGGAGGGAAGAATGCCCAACCATTTCATTCTGGCTGGAACATTTTGTATTCTCGTATTTTATGTTCCTGTAAGTAGTGAGAGATGCAAGGTGCATATTTTTTTATATGTATATTAACATAATTTATTTTGGACTTTGTACATTGAACTAGTGGCTTACAATTGTCCTGTGTGATTGAAATGATCAACTTGTGGTTTTGTAGCCATGGTGATTTTTTAAATACTATCTGGGAGAGATAGTTCAGCAAAGCTGCTGGAAATCTTGGCTGAAGCTAAATGTGTAAAACTGTCACTCCTGAGAAAACGAGGGAGTTTATACAGTTAAGATAGACAATGTCAGTTTAAGGATTTAGTTCTGTGTTTGGTTAATATCCTGAAAGGGTTATGTGAAGGTGAGAAAATCTAAGCTCAGTGAAGTGATGAAGAACTATCAAAATCTCATGACTGGTCATTGAAGTCACAGTTATGTCAAACACTGTGCAAGATAGAGAAGTTTAAAAATCACACAACATCAGTTTATAGTCCAACAGGATTAACTGGAAGCACACTAACTTTCAGAGTGCCACTCGTTCATCAGGTGGTTGTGATCACAACCACCTGATGAAGGAGCGTCACTCCGAAAGCTAGTGTGCTTCCAGTTAATCCTGTTGGACTATAAACTGGTGGTGTGTGATTTTTAACTTTATATACTCCAGTCCAACACTGGCATCTCCAAATGATGGAATTCTCTGATGTTTGAGTACTGTAACGGAATGCAGTTTCGATTAAATTGTATTGTACTTTTACCGTGTTTGTAAATCTTTAAACATGTTTTACACATAAATAATCTGGTGTATTCTATTTTATTTTCACTTCTTTTGCATAATAAACTCCTGTTTTATTGTTATAACCAAGTCTGCAGCATGTTTTGTTTGTGTTTCAGTGAAAGACTGTCATGTAAAAGGCAAAAGAAAAAAAAAATCTCTCAAGCCAGATTTCAGTCTTGGATCTGACGTTTGCAGTATCATCATCAGTTAGAATCACAAACCATCTTCCTGCATATCGCATTCCTGTATGTAGCCTTTCCTTCTATTTCTGGAAATCTCTTTGACAATTTTGTAATCAATTCATGGCAATTGCCCAAAACAATTGACTCGACAAATACAACAAGGAATTCTGGAAAACCCAAGATAATTTCGCTGGAGACAAATAAATCAATATTATTCAATGTGACTGTGACACGTTTCACTTTAAAGGGAAATGCAGTGTGAAAAATGATAACTGTACCACATACTAAATTGAAAAAAAACAAGTCAAATTTTAAAAATGACTTATGCTAATTTTGTTTTTCAAAAACACAATGCATGAAGGAGGAATAGGTTGAGAGGCTGGAGGTAAAGGATTAATTTCCTGTCAGTGTTCAATTATACTTGATAAAATGAATCATAGTGTGATACAATGCTGTTGATATTGCTGAATTGATGTAATCTGGACTCTACAATTAAACTGAAGACAAATAGATTAACAAAACAAAATGTTGGAAATACTCAGCAAAGCATCATGGCAGCATGTGTGACAGACGGGGGCCAGAACGGAACGCAAAACTCAGGCAGATAACCAACTTTGGATTTCCTGCTCAGCAACTGAGTACAGGAGTTGGGTGGTCATGTTGCAGCTGGGCAGGACATTGGTTAGGCCACTGTTGGAATATTGCGTGCAATTCTAGTCTCCTTCCTATCGGAAAGATGTTGTGAAACTTGAAAGGGTTCAGAAAAGATTTACAAGGATGTTGCCAGGGCTGGAGGATTTGAGCTATAGGGAGAGGCTGAACAGGCTGGGGCTGT
>NC_057724.1:70158011-70159353 GCF_004010195.1 Chiloscyllium plagiosum
GCATGGACGGGTTGGACCGAAGGGTCTGTTTCCATGCTGTACATCTCTATGACTATGACTCTAACTGGCCATCATGTCATTCTGTTAAGCAGGAAAAGGAATTAAGAGATAATAAGGTTCTTCAACGAAGTTTGGCAAAATCTTCATGTTCTTAGAAGGTCTTTTCCTGTTTCCAGAAGCTATGTTCTCATGCTCCCTTCCTATAAATTTCCAGACTCGATAGCATTAAGATTGAGCACATGCATACAAATGTCTTAATCCCAATTTTTTTTCTCCCATTTCTGATGGGAGATCATCAATCATAGAATGGAATCCCAACAGTCATTCATCCCATCGAGTTCACACCAATCCTCCAAAGAACATCCCATCCAGCTACCCTGTAACTCCCATGGACACTACCAGTAATTCAGCATGGCCAATCCACCTATCCAGCACACCTTTGGACTGTGGCAGGAAATTGGAGAACCCAAGGAAACCTACGCAGACACGAGGAGAATGTGCAAACTCCACAGAAACAGCCATCCAAGGATGGAATCAAACCTGGGTCCCTGGCGCTGTGAGGTAGCACCTCACTAAGCCACTGAGCTGTCCCAAATCTGATATATCAGGATAGTGCCTGGGATGAAGCATTGTAGGTATGAGGATGAGCTGGAGAGGCTCAAGCTGTTTTCTTTCAAGCAGAGAAGGCTGTGAGGGGCACTCCACCTGAAGAAGGAGTAGTGTTCCGAAAGCTTGCGATTTGAAATAAACTTGTTGGACTATAACTTGGTGTCATGTGACTTCTGACTTTGACCACCCCAACACCAGCACATCCACATTAAATCTGAGGGGCATGGAAAGGAAGCAGCTGTTCCCCTTAGTTGTAGAGTCAGTAATGAGGGGCCATAATAATGATAGCTTACTGGCATTATCACTAGAGTATGAATGCAGAAACTCACCTAATTTTCTGAGAGCCCAGATTAACTCTGCCATGGCAGGTGGTGGAATGTAATTTCAATATTTAAAGAATCTAAAATCTATTGACGGCCATAAATCTGCTCTTCCTTGACTGAATGTGACGCTAGCCCCTGAATAGTTGTCATAGAACATAGAACAAAACAGCACAGAACAGGCCCTTCGGCCCACGATGTTGTGCCGAACTTCTAACCTAGATTAAGTACCCATCCATGTACCTATCCAAATGCCGCTTAAAGGTCGCCAATGATTCCGACTCTACCACACCCACGGGCAGCGCATTCCATGCCCCCACCACTCTCTGGGTAAAGAACCCACCCCTGACATCTCCCCTATACCTTCCACCCTTCACCTTAAATTTATGTCCCCTTGTAACACTCTGTTGAAC